>NC_081179.1:8246811-8306811 GCF_012432095.1 Onychostoma macrolepis
CTATCCACGTATTGTCCTGATGTAGATCCTCCAACATAATCCAGTCTTTAATATAGTTGGCTTGGACTATATGGTTGACTGTAAAAATAATACTTTTACACCTCTAATGCTGGATGTTCATGAGGCAGAGCAGCATAAGGCAGTGGGAAGTAGAGAATCACAAACAGTAGTGCGGTTCTGCTGTTTTCTGGCAGGGATTTCAGGACCACGGACAGCTACCGGAGCATGGCCAAACTCTGTCAGCCTTGAATCATATTATGTCTATAATATGGCCTGTTCATTAAACCCCACATATGCCGATGTAAATGCATACACATATTCAAGCTGAAAAGTGAACAATATTTATAGGAATTTAATTTATTCTATATTAATAGCAGTCTTAGTAACAATAGTAACATTAGCAATTTGTCAGTTACATTGTCTGCATATTTTGCTTATATGCAAGAACTGTGGAAAAATATATACTGTGTGTGTGCATGTGTGTGTATACACATACACACACACACACACAGGTAAACTTTGTAAAAAAGAAAAAAAAAAGAAATTTTGTAAAATTAATATAAAATGCTATGGTACAACTTAAGTAAACTTATTTTATATACAGTAAAAATAATAATAAAACATTTTAAAATACAATACAAATATTATTTTTGTATAACAATGACAAGCAAATTAATTGTGTGTCTAAGTGCAATTTCAGAAAATATTGTATAAAAGATTTTGGAAGTTACAATTATGAATTTAAAACTCATAATTGGAGAAAATGTGCAAAAAAAAAGTGTATTTTCAAAAGTATATATATATATATATATATATATATATATATATATGTATGTACGTACATATATATGCATACATACAGTCGCTTGTATATGCAGTATATATATATATATATATATATATATATTTTTATATATAGTAAAAAAAATAATAATAATTATATAAAATGATGCATTAAGGGGTTTGACCAATCAAACAAGCAAAGAAGCAACAGCCTGTATCTCTGCCTCCAGCACAACAACCTTCATTCTAACCAAATCTTAAACGATAACTATACGAATAACTGCTTATTTTTATTATCGCATAATAAATTGTATAAAGATATGACGAATCGAATCATGCCTAAAAACGGATGTGTCATATCACATTGAGACCGAATGAATGAAAGAATGAATGGAAGAAAGATTCGACCGCAAAGATGGAACACTGTGCAGTTGTCAATAGCGCACACATTTATCAAACACGCACGAGCGCGCGCGCGCACACACAAGAGAGATAAAGACAGTAGAAAAAAAGCTCACAGCCGGCGAGAGAACGCTTCAGTGGATATGTGTATGAATATATACTGAACGACTGTTCAAATTACACAAGTGACTGTATTGTGACATTTTGAATTACTATAATTGTATTTTAAGTGCCCTTAGGACGCAATATCTACTATGCTTTTAATGGTAACCAGATGCACTAGGTGTCAAAAAGACGTCAAAGTGTCCAGTGATGCAAATATCAAACCACGAATGACTTACTTTCTCAATCTGTGAGGTTCAAATCGCAGACGTTCCGTTCGCTTCCAAAGCACCAAAATCCATCCGCAATTCTCAAGCAATGAAGCGCGATGCGAATGAAATGTTCTTCAGCGTGTACTCTGGGCTATCCAAGCTATCCAAGAGCAGTTTTGCATTCACAAGCTTCTATGAGAAGAAATTCGCTCCTGTATATCCATTCGGTCTTCCTGTCAATGCCATCATATGGACGAGTGCCTCTAGAACAGATATCTCGATGCTTTCTTGCCCCGCATCATCAAAATCCGGTGTACCAAGTCTTTTTTTTCCTGCTGATAAATCAATTAATTCGTCGTCTCCCTGCTTTTGCGTGTCATTCTTGGCGTTCAACAACACAGATTTGGGGTTTCACGTTCAGCCAATACGCATCTAGATGGGTTTTATCCCTGAGATGGACCATTCCCTGCATCTTCTTCTTCATCCCAATCTTCAACAGACCATAAACGCAGACCGCTGATGTTCTTATTCCACAGTCGTGGTTTAAAACGGAACTTTTCTTTCTCCTTTACGCACCCGATCTGATTAGATTTCAACTCACAGCCCAGTGCGGATTTCAAGATGCTTATTTCCTTGAAATGTGATTATGTCCAACGGAATGCCTTGAGAGAGGAGCCTCGTGCGTTGGCAAACGCAAATATTCGTAAATCACATCCTTTCCAAGACCACCAGGATCATTTCGAAAGGGGGAAAAAAGGACAAAATCATCCAAGTTTCTTTTTTGTTTTCAAAGAAAGTGGACGAAAATGCGCCAAAATGTGAGTCAAATCCCTTTTTTTTAAATTAAATGACAGATAAATATACTAACCACAGTCGTAGTTCCTTTTCAAACGCGTATAAACTTGTCATAGACGAGGTATTCATCAAAAGCTACATCCCACCAGATACTGCTCAATACAGTTCAACTCAACTCCGGCAAAAAGCAATCCAGTGACGCGACGAAAATCCACGCGAATGATGCTGCGCTCCGCGCCAAGCCGTAGAATTACGCAGCGCGCGAGAGCCGAACGGAGAACAGCTACAAGTGAGTCACCCCGCGAGCAGGAACATATAAAGAGGTGAGACCCGTAGAATACGTCGAGATCTCGTCAGTGAATGAAGTTCTAGTGGGAAGTATCTGGTACCCAATGACGCGCGGCTCTCCGTGGGTATAGGCTCAGCGCGCTCCGCTGGTGACACCAAGAATCTTCTAACACGTATTGATGCAGCCCTCAGCCCAAAGTCTCACTCTTCTGACTGTCCTCACTGTCGTCTTCTTGGACGCGTAAAAGTAAATGGCTCAATCATCTTTTTCCATTTTACCAACGATTGGTCGAGTGCAATAACCCTGAACGCTATAGATTAAATGACGCGCCTTCGGACAGGTCTGTAGCGCCTATTTGACGCACACATGTGCGTGTGTGATTGTGTATAGCCTGTATACTAAGTGTGAGGGTTTGATGCTGCTTCTTCCTGTCTAGCGCAGAAGCGACACGACTGCCATCTACCGGCGCTCCGTCCCCTGTCTAGACGCTGAACTCAGCCTTACGACCACCTGAGCCTTTCAAAAAAATATATAAATAAATAAAAACCTTGAAGCAAGCATGCAATTTTCAAACCACAGATCATAAGCACGTTCTAGTGACCTGCATACGCCTCCAATGGTTATGAAATCTGGAATATATGCTATACGTTCAGGGGGTAAAGTAAAGAGGCAGTTTAGGGATGGATGAGAGTGCACCACTGTAAAGAAAGAAAGACCAATAAAAAAATCATGGAATTAAATGAAAGAAATTAATTCCTTCATATCTGAAGTAAAATCAAAGTGTATCCAAAGTGACAACCTGCATTTTTGACCATTTTATATAGTGTCATAACTCATAAAACAAACAAAAAAAAAGTAATTACAGAAATTGTTGTGACAAGTTAAATGGGTGGAAACAAAGATGTTGTTATAATGACAAAGGAAAAAAATAAAAAATTAAAATGTATATTAAATATATGTTTAAAAAGCTGAGAATAGTAAATATAGTACATGACGTAACACTATATATATATATATATATATATATTGCTTTAGACCAGAAGACGTAATGTAGTGATTCATCTCAAAACTGGTCAATGGCTTAGAACTCTTTAGTGAGACATTTATTTGAAGAAGAAGAAAATGAATGGGAAAAATATTTCACAGAAAAAAAACAGACACTCGAGTTCGTGCTCTATTTCTAGTTGGCATCATTCTAAAAATCATTTTATTGGACCAGAATTCGAATATACCCGCTGAGTACAAGATTAGCCTTGAATATTTTGGTCTGTTTCCCCAGAAGAGACAGAATGTCAAATTTAAATGCACATATCCTCTTTTAGAAGCAGATGGCATCAAAGTGAATAAACTAAAACTCATAATTTTGAAAGAAATGGTTCATCTAAAAATGACAATTCGCTGAAAATGTACTCACCCTTAGGCCATCCAAGATTTAGATGAGTTTGTCCATCATCACTTGCTCACCAATGGATCCTCTGCAGTGAATGGGTGCCGTCAGAATGAGAGTCCAAACAGCTGATAAAAACATCACAATAATCCATAAGTAATCCACACGACTCCAGCCCATCAATTAACATCTTTTAATACCAAAAGCTGCCTGTTTGTAAGAAAAAAAAAAAAAAAAAAATCCATCATTAGGATGTTTTAACTTTAAACTGTTTCATGTGGCCAGAATATGAGTCCATAATCCATAAAAACGCTTCCTCCAGTGGAAAAACTCAATCCTCTATTGTCTTCTCACATCAAAATCCATCCACATATTTGTTTAGAAAAGTTCTGTTGGTTTTCACTTAGTGCTTGATCTAGCCGATGCGTATTTCTCTCCTGATTCAGACAAAACGACTTTTTCACTGGATAAAGGAATAGTATGGATAAAGGACTCATATTTTAGCCAGAAGTAACGGTTCTCTTAATGATGGATTTGTTTCTTACAAACACACAGTTCTTCATTTCACAAGTCATTAATTGATGGACTTGTGGTTTACTTGTGGATTATTGTAATGTTTTTATCAGCTGTTTGGATTCTCATTCTGATGGCACCCATTCACTACAGATGATCTACTAGTGAGCAAGTGATGCAATGCTCAATTTCTCCAAATCTGTTCTAAAGAAAAAACAACCTCATCTACATCTTGGATGACCTGAGGTGCAGTTAATTTTCAGCAAATGTTGGGTGAACTGTTCCTTTAAGCCTTATTTTCAAACAGTGTTCTTCTCTTTGACTGAGTAAATCCTGATTTGCATGTCAAAAAAGACTGACTTCCAAACTTTTGAGTGAAATTTCACGAACCGTTTTCTCATTCCTTTAGCGGAATATGCTTGTCAGCATCTCGTCACATCCTCGCGCTTCACGGGCATCTCGTCATTTATCTGTCCGTGCGCCCGTCCACCTGCCCATCAAGCATAGCCAATTCAGCTAAATATGGGCGAAGATCAGCTCCTCCTCTCCTGCTGTCTGATTGAGTCATCCTAATTGTTTGACATTAAAGGGCAGGTGTGCTTCTGTGACTGACAGTCTGGTCTTCAGCAAAGTCTATTCACACACAAGCTCCAAACATGCAAATGCACATGCCCCTTAAACACAGGGCCCTCTTAACAACAGCTTTCTCAAATGCATCTCTGAAACATAAATATATTATCTGACAGCTCCGGGTTGACTTATATGCCCACAGCTTCGTGATGTCGAGGTAGCCTTGTTATGACAGCCTTATCTAATGGTCCAGATTTAAAGCTTTCATTTTACAGCCCTCCGATGATTCTCCTGCGACCACTACGTTTCACTTAAGATGTTATTTGCTCTGTGGGAACCATCTGAATGACCATAACATCTATCTTAATGCAACCATTCATTTCTCTACAGGGACACCAGAGGAAGAGGTGATTGACGGAACATTTCTATAGCGAAGTGCTTTCAATTTACTCCTAAGCAGGTTGAGCTCAAAAGAGAAGACGCTGAATTAAATTAAAGCACGGCGTCACCTCGCACTGGCTATAATGTGGACTGTCAATGCTCGTCCTTTATACAGGTATACATGTTAATGCAAAACAAGACCTTGGTTACGCTGCATCATGTAACCACATAAAACAAAAGTATGAACATTTTCTGAACATAACGTGAGTGGTTCTTTTTTTTTTTTTTGCACATCGCTACATGTTTGCTAAGGTTTTTAAGGTTATTGGTCAAAGAAAAACAGCTACCTGATTTAATGTCTCCATGACAACTATTTGGAAAAAAGAGATTCCATAGCCAAAGTACCTATATATTCAATAAAACATACTTTGACAACTTTTTGCTGTCTTATACAATAAATAATAGCTAGTATTAGCTAGTAAACAACTAGAAATATGGTATAGTAACACATTTATTAGACATTTACAAAAATACTACAAAATTCACAATGTGCATTTTTACCTACACATTGTCTGATGAACAATTAATACCCACAAATACAGTAAACTGATTCACTTAGCTTGTGTTTGATTCGCTAAAACGAACAGACTCATATGAATCATTCACTCTGGAATCGATCGGATTACACTGCTGTATGCGTTTGATTCACTTACAAGAATTGATTTATTTGTTCTGGAACACAATCTAATAATTGAAATAAAATAATTAGACATTCAACAATTGCTTCTGAACAAATAAAAATTATTAAATTAGTTCACTATCATCATGAACTGAATTAGTGAACTAATGTAGGGAATAGTGAATGAGGGTATAAGGAGCGATTTCGGATACAGCCACAATGTTTGTGTTTGATTCATTAACAAGAACTAATCCAAAGATCCATTCGTTTGGGAATCGGACTACACTGGTCATGCTGTTTGTGTTTGATTCACAGTAATATTCAGAATCATTCATTTGGGAATCGGACTACACTGGTATTTGTGTTTGAGTTATTAAAAATAAGCGATTCATAAGAGTCATCCGTTCAGGAATCGGACTACACTGGTCATGCTGTTTGTGTCTGATTCACTAAAAAGAACTGGTTCATAAAAGACACTTGTTCAAGAATCAGACTTGTGGAGCTGCGGGCTTCTTTTTTTGCAGTCTATGGTTCTACATTTTAAATGAACCTGTTCTAGGATTTCAACCCTAGATAAAGGTTTATTCAAATCCCTAAACCTAAGCAATATACTGCTGCAATACCAGTGCTTGATTCAACAAACACATCTAATGATCTAGTAGACCACAACAGGCGACAATAACCACAAAAACAACTCATAGGTGGGTTTATGCGAAGAGGAAACCTCAAAATAAAACACACCCTGAGACTTCCAGCTATGCCGCCTGCAAAAACCTTTCTATTTGTGCTGGCTAATGCTGCTGCGTCCTTCAGGAAAAGACCAAAGAGTACCGTCGACTCTCCATGTGAGAAAATAAATCTTTGTCGCCCTTCAGTCCTTACGTCCTCTCTATCTTCTGGGACTTTCCAACTAAGAGGGGGGTCAAACAACACAACAAAACAATCACTATACAGCATAACATATTGAGCGCAGGGTACGAGGTCAATAACACAGACCCTGCAGGACACCTCGTTGTTATTGTCTGACCGATGAAACATCTGCTTGCGTTTTACATGCAGCAGACTAATCTTTGTACAAACAGAAAACACAGATACGGTCTAACAGGGTTTGAGGAGGAGAGCAGCTGTGGTTTTTCTGTCCTGGGGTGAAAATGCTGCTAGCAGCTGAATTAAACATGTGAGGGAAGTGGGATAATGCAATATCCATGCTGCAAGCGTCAAGACGGATATATTTCCTTTCTACGGCAAACACCACTGATACCAGGTCTCTGTCATTGCCTTACTCAAGGCTGTAAGACCACATCACCATCATTTGCCAAACAGATTTACAGAGAACTTGGCCCTTGTATATTTATTAAATATTTATCTAAAAATTCTATCTATCTATCTATCTAAAGTATCTGTGTGTATGCATATGTGTGTGTACATATATACATATAAATGCATGCATATATATACTTGCACACACACACACACACACACACACACACACACACACACACACACACATATATATATATATATATATATATATATATATATATATATATATTAGTGATGTCAAAAGATTAATCGTGATTAATCGCATCCAAAATAAAACTTTTGTTTGCATAATATATGTGTGTGTTCTGTGTATATTTATTATGTATATATAAATAAACACACATACCGCATATATATATATATATATATATATATATATATAAAATATTTACATGTATTTACGTCTATATTTATATTCATATAATTTGCATTATAAATAAATATATTTAATATATAAACATTTTTAAAATATATACATGCATGTGTGTGTATTTATATAAACATAATAAATATATCTATCTATCTATCTTTCTAAAATAAAGTGTATAGTATATAATATGTATATATACATATAAAGTGCGTGTGTGTGTACACACACATATTATAATTATTAATTTAACACTCATATAATATATGTATTTATATTATTTATATTGCTAATTTAAATAATATAAAAGGAAATGAAAATACTTTTTTATTTTTTTAGATCTTGTTTTATCACCCATCAACATGGTATCCTTCACAAACCACAGTTTGAGAACCACTACTGTATACCCATCTTAACATATTGAATCCATTCAGCAGAAAAATCTGTATTGAAAATACATAAAAAGTCTGTTTGTGTCTGATCATTAGTACCAGCAAGGATTTTTTGATCATAGTATTCAAGATTCACTGCCATCACAGCTGTGAAGCGACACATTACTGATCACAGTTACTAATCTCTCCAAAAAGCCTGACTCACAAAAGCATGTGTCACAAATAATAATTCACCAATTTCCCTAATTAAGATGAGGCTTCTCGCACCTCTCACCCCTTCTGTGTGATTTTGGGTTTGGCACAGTCAATAGGCTTCCTGGAAACGAGGGAGAAAAACAGAACGATAAGAGCACCTCAGCGGCATCCATGATATTTGCACCAATTCAGCAAATTTCACAGACTTGCTAATTAGAAGCATCGATGTGTTTGCCGTCCTGTTTAATCTCCACTTTGATCCAGTCTAATCTCTCATCGTACTCATTATCCAAGAGTTCTTCTGGTCCGGAGGGTCTGCGATCGAAGAGCACACTTTTGATTTTCAGCACGGACTGGCAGCAGACTTCATTTTTCTGTTACGGCCCTTCATTAGGGTACATCTGAATAATTAGCAGCTCCGCCTCTTATGGGGTTTTCTGTCCTAGACTGGGGACACTAGGGGTGAAGAGACTGACAAGCACATTATTGAGAGCTTTCAGTCCAAAATTTAAATTTTGTCATTATTGAAATATAGCGCACAAACCACATGGGCCACTTCTACGGTGTTTTAATTTGTCAGTTTTGAAACTTGACAGCCATCAAAAACATCCTTGTATGGAAATGAGCTGCATTAAAGGAATATTCCAAGTACATTCTTACAAATGAATGTTTTCAATGATGGAATAGAAGAACAATTTTGGGTCCAAAACCCCCCCCAAAAAAACACTTTCAGTGAACAGTTCATAAAAATAACCATTTTTCCCCTTACACTGTTCAAAATAAAGGATCTTCATTTGCAATTATGCTTATAGCACAAAAGTTCTTTGGATTGGAACAAGTTTCTTCAGATTCTTGAGATATTCTTCACATTAATAAAAAAGGTTATTTTAAGGACTGTTCAGTGAAAGGTTCTTTGGGGAACTAAAAATGGTACTTCTAATACATTGCTATAGAAAAAAAACCTGCTTTTGGAACCTTTATTTTTAAGATGTGAATAATATTTTATTAATCTAAAGAAACAAAATATTCCATTTATATTCAAGGTTCTTAGATTAAAATATTACAATTCTCACTGTTTCCACATTACTTTAAAAAAAAAAAAAAACATTTTCAATCAGAAATTGGTAACATTTTTTGCACATAATTAAAAATAAATAAATAAAAAATAAAAAGACAAGTAACACATTGAATCAAACATAGGGCCACAAAGGGACGGAAAATGTCCGGTAAATTTTGGAAACATTTCCGAAATTTGGGAACTTTTCCAGCATTTTTGTTGTTGTTTTTTTTGGTAAAAGTTAGGTTGATTTTTTGGAAGGTTTCCTGAAATTTACCAGAAATGTTCTGCACCTTTGCAACTCTGATTAAACATGATTTTTTTTTCTTTCATTTTTTCTCGTAAACACCTCAGTTATCTGTTTTATTTAAAATTTTGGAAAATATTTTTTTAAGCACCTAAAATCTTTAAAAATGACAAGAACAATTTTAAAGCTCAAATAAGCGTATAGTGTTTTTTAATAAAATTATAAGCTTCTCATTTCTGCTTTTAAAACTGGCAGAAATTCATCTCATTCAGTTTCACTGTAAATGCCTCACCATAACCTTAACAGGGCTTAGACTAAGCTAGGATTAGGCCATAGATCAATTAAGATCAATTAAGACACAGCTCTGACTTATATTTTAGGCCCAATCCCAATTCTATTTTATACCCCTTCCCCTACCCCTATAATAATAACGTGTGACGGTATAGTAGTGGTGTCCCAATTCTTAGGGGAATATTTTCACCCCTACCCCTTGACACTCTGTTTCAAGGTACAAGGGCAAGGGGTAGGTGTCAAAATATTCCCCTAAAAATTGGGACACCACTACTATACCGTCACACGTGATCATACGTCATCTAGCTCCTACAATACACACACCTATTGGTGTGCATTAGAGACTTTAATTACCGTTTTTGAAGTAGTGTTAAACTCAACGTTAAACGTTAAAAAGAGACGCACAGATGCAATTTTTCAGAAAAAGGTTTAGCGATTTCTAATTATTGGTGGGACTAGCCCCCCTCAATGTCTATGGTGGTTATCGCCCTGATCAGACATGAAAATGTGTTGTGGCACTATCGTGCAGTCAGTAATGATACGACGTTTGGACACTTTAGCGATTTTTTGCAAACATTTCTTTGAATAACATGACCGTAAATATGAACTCGCGATTGAATGTAACATAAATCAAATGATTACTTTTCATTAAAATCTTTATTAATGCCAATAATGCTTATATTTGTGTGTCTTTTTGTTTGCTCAGGCAGCCATGTTGCCGCTGATGCCAGTTTATGCTGATAATTCTCATACCCCTTCGTTTGAAGTGTGGTCCCGAAAAATCTTCGTTTGAAGGGATATCTGGCCCTTCCCCTTACCCCTACCCCTTCAACCAAAAGAGAATCGAGACACCCCTACCCCTTCACGTGAATGCGCAAAACGGAAAGAGGAAGGGCTAAGGGGTAGAAATGGGATTGGGTCTTGTCTGTGATTAAATGTTATATTTATTTTTTTAACACACACACACACACACACAAAAAAATATATATATATAAACATGAAACATAGTTAATAATTAATTTTGTTTTATCACAAAAAGCAAGTTCCAATACTTTTTATGGTAATAATTCACAAATGCTGTCGATTGAACTTAAGTAATTTTGAACTTTAAATATCCCTTTAAGATTCTTCAAAATAAACAGCTATGGTTCATTTCAGCCCAAACTATCCCATTAAAACAGCACATCTATGTACAGATGCGGCGAGGGAAGACTCTGCTTCAGCATTAAAGGTTCTCTCCTGCTGGGCGATGACATTCTAAGTTGCATCTTAATTAGTGTTATGAACCTGCACAGTAGTACACACAGTAGATAAATGAAAAGCCAACACAACGTGCCTCTTTGAATCTTGTCACTGCTAAGAATCTTGAGGATGAAGGAGGGCTTTTTTCTACTTAAGTTTGGAGTAAGGGCGTAAAGCCAGTCGTTTTCTGCCAAGGAAAAACACATAATGCACTAAAAGAGCTTCCAGGCGTATTTTAAACCACCTAATGGTTGCATATCACTGTTTACTACTGCCTGATTATGGAATAAATAACTGCAAACACAGGCACACTGTGCATTTCAAAGGCTGGCAAATGGAAGCATAGAAAGAAGAAAAAAAATAATAATTTAATGTTTCCCACTCTTGCAAATTCAGAAGTGTCCTTTCAAAATGCTGAAGATGAATATAAATCACACATTCAGTTTTAATGGCGTAAATCTCGGCTTTAGATTGGACCAAAACTAGATAGATAGATGTTGCTGTGTAATGTGTATAAATAATTAATACATAAAACAGAATTGTTACAAACTTCGTCCAAATCACATCTATATGTATTTAAAAAAAAAAAAAAAAAAATGCATTCATATAAATAAAATATTAATTCAATAGTCATGATACAGTGTTGTGTCACGTCATCTACAAAGTGCAGCAATAAAAATAAAATAATAAAAAATACCAGAATAGCACTCTGGTTCAAGCTAAAATTCACTTATTTTCCAATACTATATTTTAAATTATATATTTCCTTAATTATGCCAAGGTAAAGCACTCTGACTTTTACCATTGTACATTAAATGTGCTATATAAATAAACACCTAATTTTCACTTTTAAAAAGATTCAGAAACACAATAGCAAATGAAAAAAAAAGACTATACTTTTTCCTGAGCTTTGTAATGGCTTACGTCAATTAACATTGATAACAGTCATGTCTCACAAAGAGTCTTGTTTGTTGCTCGGTGGCATTATGATGTTCAAAAGTGAATCTGCCAGCACGGTCGGTAATTGAAGTCATATTTTCAGCACATTAGCTCAGAGGTGACAATTAAAGCAAGTGCCAAATTTGATGTGACCTCTGAATTAAACCTCAACAATTATGTGTTAATGGAGAAAAACAGCATTTAAAAATCATGCATATTTTAAGAATCGAGCAGATACTTGTGCATTTCAATTATGCTTGCGAACGAGCATTTTCTCAAACTGTAAAGCATCCAAATTGAATTGGACTTGATTATTAACTCAACCTTGAACCCATATTTTAATCTGGGAGCTGATTTTGACATAGCGTATTGATATATTGTGTAAACTGCAACTGATCCAGCCAGCAATTCGTTATCTCCTCATGCAAGCTGTATCTTGAGGGAGGAAGGCAGCTGAGGTCGAAAACGTATCATTTTTTAATGTTTAAGGCATTACAGGATGGCGTGGGAGGTGAAAGAACATGATGAAAGGGTCAAAGGTCACGATAAATTTATTATGGTTCTTCCGTTATGTTTTATTTGGAAAGACACCTACAAATCACAGTGCACGACCCTTGATCCCCCATGATCTCCAATACCATCAAGTCTATTTTTTCTGTGTTTGGGTTACCAAGGTTGTGGTTTCCGTCAGGTGTAGGCCACTCTGAGAAGAACATAATCGCATCTTAGCCTCTTTTTTTGGATAGAAATGTTCTCCTGAACATCACTGTAGTCAATTTAATCTGCATTACTTGATATTTTAAGGCTGTATGTAATTATGAGATAGATATTAAGTCATATCTATGAAACAAAATTGTGAACGTGAAGAATGGATGGTGGAGATTTTAATAAAATAGACCAAGATGAACAATAATTGCAGTGTTGGATGATTCATTCGTCAGTGGATGATATCTAAGGGTTATTTTTCCTGATAAAACACTTTGGTGAAAAAACAAGCTTCTATCTAATGCTCCTGTTGTCTGGGGTTAGTCATAATAGCTATTCATCTGCAGACAGTAATTACACCTTGTAGATTTTTATTTTTCTAAAAGCATGTGTTTTACTGATCAATAATGTGAGTTTTAATCTATTTGAAAAACAAGGTTTTATGTGTGTGTGTGTGTGTGTGTGTGTGTGTGTGTAAATCCATAGATTAAATGGATATAATAAATAATAAACATATAGTACATATATGCATAAATAATTTAAAATAAATAAAATTATTAGTTATTATAATTAATTAAAATAAATATTATGATCAGTTATTATAATGAATTATTTATAATAATAATAATAATAATAATTGGTATTATTATTATTATTTATAAGTATTAATAATATTATATTATAATTAACCATTCAAACACACACACAGTAATTGTTTATAAATATATTATTTAAATGATAACACACAATGATAAAATGACACACACACACACAGTAATTTTTAATTAGTATACATATAAATATTAAAATACCATTTATAAGTAATAATTGCATTTATTATTAACATACAATTATTTTCAGTGCCATTATTAATATTATAACATATTAGTAGTAGTAGTAATATAATAATAATAATAATAATAATAATTTATATTTTTCTATTAGTAGTAATATTTTATTTTATTTTTAGTAATATGTCCATTACAAAATGTGCTGTATTGTGAAAATGATATATATATATATATATATATATATATATATATATATATATATATATATATATATATATATTTGCAAAAAGAGATAACTCCATTTTTAACAATTATCAGAAATCATGTTTTTTCATTGTGCATTCCAATTAATATCAATCAAACTGCAGTTGTGTTATTTTGACTAGGTTAAAAAAACAACAACAGCTAACTAACACAATAACACACAATAATAAAAAAAAAATACATTTTTGATGATTTTTGAAAATGGTAAAAAACGGAGTTATCTGTTTTTGCAAATAAACTCTTCATATATAGATTGATTGTAACATATCCATTACATTTGTTTTTCATATAAAAAAAAGAAACAAAAACACCATAAAAGTGCCATAAATGTGCTACATGTGACTGTACACAAGGTTATTTAAAAACTCTTTTGAAATTCAATAAAAAACATACAAATATCAACTGGCAGCCACCAAAGTCTACATTCTAGACAGTCATACAACATCAGCCCCTAGTTACTTTACCAATGACAGACCTGAATCTACATTCAACTTTAATACCATATTCAAATTAGCACTGATGTTGCTTCTTTAGCTCAAACCACACAAATCATACTGTCTCTTTAATCTGTAATCAACTTCTACAGTAAAACAGATTAAAACACCTCAATAACGCAGTAAAAACAAATCATTCACAGCGAGAACACAGCGTTTTAGCAATTAACTCCCAGCCAAAAGTAATAACTTCCATGTGTATAAAGGCCTCAAGGTAATAGACAAAGCAATCCATCTAGTGAGCAAACCCAAGCCACAGCCCCTGTCCCCATAATGAGCGAATAATACTGCCGTCAATTTGACAACACCGGAAAGCAAATTAAAGGCGGCAAAAGAGGGCGTTTTGGCATACAGGAAAAAATGGCCAGGCGGGTGACTAGATGAATTGCTTGTTAAATAAGAAATTCCACAGAGTGACATTATTTTAAAAGGCTCGTAACAACCTTGTGGTGTTATCTGTGGAAAACAATCTTCGTGGGGCACGCTCCATTCGTGATAGTTCTCTGTATGGCGTCGTTTCTTTAGCCAAGGTTTCTCGCATCATAAAATAATTGTTTTACTCGTCGCTTTCCTGAGCCATTAAGGACTCTCCTCTCCCCACGTCCTTTTTGCAATTAAATTGTGAGTGGGACTGTTATCGATCCAGTCCCATGACAGAGCCATAAAATGTTGTGTATGACTGAACTTGTGCATGAACAGAATGACATGACAGCCTCTGGAAGGTTTTGTCACATGATAGCAAGCGAAAACATATACTGCAACGCAGAGAGCCATCGCAAGGGAAAGCAACTCTTCAAAACCAAAGAAACCAGTGAATTCTTCACGTTAACATCAGCCGGTGTGCAAGAACGTACACAGACACATGAAATCCTGTTTGAAAAATACAGTACAGCAACAATTACACGAGGGAGCGGCATTCATGTGCAAGGGTTGGAAACGCAGAAATAGCTGGAAGGCATATTCTCTATTTGAGTCAGCGTAAGAGGTTCCTTCTCTGCACCATGAGAATATAAATAACAGCGGAGAGGAAATACACAAAGAAACCTGCTGGCAAAAAGGCCCTTGATCTCCGCCAGTGCATGGTATAAATACACAAACTAACGCTAAAAAAAAATGCTGTTTTTCAATGCTTTTGTTCAATGGAACAGGAGATGTGGTCAGACCGACTGAGAAAAAATACTGTGAAAATGCATTTCGTGGAAGAACGGAGTGAAAAATCGAGCAGGTGGGGAAGAGAGTGGGTGAAACGACCCTGTTGGCCATCAAGCCATTTTAGCTGCATTTTTGGTCCGGTGTGATTTAAAGCAACGGTTGTGCCAGCTGCCGCCGTTCATCTCTCAAAAACACCAGCGAGTCGCTCATGCCAGGGTTGAGTGGAGACAAATGAGCAAACGATGATGCAGTTAACCTTGATTTGGGTGTAAACACACCAGATTTGGAATATGGAACATTCCCAGGAACACTTGCCTTGTGTGGGGAAATTTCGTCCACAGAAGAACAGTGCTGAGAGGTTGAGTGCGAATTTGACAATTACTTTCCCAAGAGATTCAGTCTTCTTCTATATACTGTGTGAAGGAAGAAAGGTTTTCAAAATTAAGTAAGTAAATTTCACAAACAATTATAAAGAAATGGCAAGTAACACTGTTTTATTTTAATATTTTAATATGTCAAAAATTTGTCAAATATGCCAAAAATGCTGGCAGATGCTATAACTACACCATCATTCAGGCAAAAGCATCTTTCTTCATTTATGGCCATGGAAAAACAGCTGTGCATTATGAAAAAAAAAAAAAAATGGCAAGCGCTATAAGCTACAATAAGCTGCAAATGGTCAAATTACACATTTTCCCTTTAGTCCTTTCCAGCTAACTGCATAGTCTGTGAGCTTACAGAATAGTTAATTATATAGTACAAATGAAGAAGCTATAGAGTTGAATTGCTGCATTTGTAACTACATATAGGTAAACAAAATAACAATATGGCAGCATTGAGGCTGCAGTTACTTCCAAGCAACTGTCATTATGTTAAATGGGAATGCTAAGAATATAGGTATATTAGATCTCCTTTGTTCAAACTTGTATTCACACCCAAACAAAAGAACACCATTTTAAGATGTTTGTGTGAGACTGACTGGAAAATCACTGCAGGTTCATCATCTTTAAGTCGTGTACAAAGCCTACTAAATTAGCTGAAATATCCCCAAAAGCTATAAAATTTGATAGACTCCTTTTCTGGACACATCTAGTGATTTATGTGCTTTTAATGTACTGATGCAGAAAAGGTGCTCACTGGCATTTTTAGATTGGCAGGAAAGATTAATCTGCGAGCCGAGCATGAGTCCTCCTCAGGATGTGCGAGCATTAGCATTACTTAATTGAGATTTGTGAATGAACTCCGTCAAAGGAGTCAGAAATCCGGGTTATTTTGGTAGAGACATTGTTTAGATAATTGATCTACATCTTTATTCCTGTCTTAAACGGCGCTGTAGACGATCAAGCAGCATAATAAGGCTGGTACAACCTTGGTGCTTTTGTGTCGCAGTATAATGTGGCTCATCGTGAGTGTTGCTTCCTTGGGAGTGATTCTATCAGAGTGAAATAGAATGAGACTTGGAGGTGTTCGATCTCAGCAGAATGAGATCAAGGGGTGGAGACAGGAAGGTGTCTGTGTCAGTGTGTGCAATGAAGTTGCTCTCCGGAATGCGAATGTTTGCTGTTGTGTTCCAGAAAGATGTCAGTGTGACATGGGCTTGCACACATTGCAGAATACACAATTACAGAAATACACTTATTTTGTTACATTGTTGCTCTGGTGTCCACTGTGCTCTGGAGAAAATAATGTAACACGATTCACACAAGAAATCTAAATAATGAGTCATTCTATGAAATGGGTCTTTTGTGGTTTGGAATTTTAGATCGATAGATCGATAGATAGATAGATAGATAGATAGATAGATAGATAGATAGATAGATAACTGCATCAGTTCACATCTTACATACTGTAGTTCTCCAGCAGTTTTGCATCCATTTACTTCCATATGATTTGCCACTACTTCTCTTAACCCGATTCACACTAGAATTCACCTAGAATAAGGTTGTTTATGCGAAAACACCTAGCACTGCTTCTAGAAACCCATACACATTTACAGACTTCTTCAACTCCATGCAAACTTCAGCGAGCAGTTGGCTGCAGTTCGTAAAGTAGAAACCTAATTTACGCTCTTAATCCTCGTCTACAGTACCTGATGTTGAAGCTCTAGCTCCTGGTTTTCCATAATCCTCCCTGGTTCCCTCAGAGTCCGGAGTGGCGTGCCGAGCCATATCCCTTTACCCAGCAGGGATCAACACACTTTATCCACTTTACTCTCAATGTGGACCCAGTAGGACACCATCTTACATTAACCTCTTGCAGATGAACAGCTTAAGACTTGAAGATTCCATCTGTCTCTCCTAATGTGCAGAAAACATGCGAAAACATCTCTTTCAGTACGCTGTACCTCTAAAACTAAAGAACTTCCCGTCAAACTTTCCACCCTAGCAAGCGTATACTGTATGCAGGGAACATTATTTCACACTGAGCACAGAAACTTTTGATTTATAGCCTTTTGTTGAATTGCAATTGAATCTACATGTTCTTTCATTTATTCTACTTTCCTTTCCTGCGTTTCTCTCAAATTGACATTGGGACTGTTGCAGTCTGGAAATTGCAGGGTATGTCTGTGTTGTCTGCTTGCCACAAAGCACAAAATACACCGATAAAAACAAGTTCACGGGAAGCTCTTAGTACATTTTCTAGCACTCAGGAGGAGAACAACTCGAGGAGAGTTTTCACCTCTTTAAACTGCATTCGCAATTGCAGATTTACCTGCGGTTGCCGGCTTTGTGTTATTTCCTTTCAAGTTTAGCTTTGGAACATTCTCCTTTGTTTCTTCAGCTCTGTTTTTCTTTAAGTAGAAGTCTGTAGATCTCAGAGCGATGTGATCATTCTCCAACCCTAGAGGCCCAGCGTACCACCAGCGGGGTCACCGTTTTTGCTCTGAAAAAGGTTTTGACTGGTTGTCGTAGTAAGTCAATTGTGATGTGTTTTTTTTCTGTTCTAGTTTTGAAAGGATGGGAGAGATAAATAAACCATGAAATTAATCACCCACGTTTGACACCCCTACAGCAAATTCCCACACATCCGCCCACTCGAACTGAGGGCTTATGGGTACTGAATACCCCCTACATATAAAAATATATATTTAAGAAAAAAAAAGGATACTGCCCCCACCATCTCATCCTGTTAAAATCACCCACTGTACTACATGGTTCATCACTCCTGGGGAAGCTGCTGATCTGTGATGGTCAGTGAGCGTTCACACTGTGTCTCGGGTTGGATTAAATGGGAACATTTTGTACAAAGCTGAACCTTAGACTTAGGAAAGACATACAACAAATGCGATAAATGCCAACATTTTCCATCCAAAGCAATACAAGCAATTCTCATTATGAACAGATTCATAATAAACAAACATGTTATAGAACAAATGTGCTGTTGTTGAATACCAGGAATGCAGGCAAACCGCAGGTAAACAGCTGTGCTGACACAATATTGTGTGCTATTGTGATATTTTATACAAAGGTTTATAAAACAAGAAGTTAATATTGAGTTACTTACATTTTAGGCACCGGTTATTTTGCCTTAGGCTATTTATTCTCCGCCATCTCCAAAGGAATGATTGGCAGTCTCCAAACAACTCACAACGGCGGTGTTCTGAATGAATCGGTGATTTTGAAGGAATCAATTCAGTAAATTATTCTGGTTTCGTTATTGAACGAATCAGTGGTTTTAAACAATTCAGAATGAGTAAACGATTCAAGGATTTAGTGATTCATTCATAAAGTCTTTTGTCGCCACCTACAGGTGTAATGATGCAACCTGCAGAAAAATCCCAACAACGAACGGGGAATATTGTACAGGAGGCCATTTTTATTTTTTTCATTTTTTACATTTCAGTTGTGAAGTTTGACTGAGGACAACCCAACCCTCATTGCTGAAAGGTAATAAATATTCTTCTTTTGTTTTCCATAGACAAATTTAGTTTTTGAATGACATGATTTATTTTTATTATGTTTATAAAGGTATTCTCAGCACTATAATTTAATTGTCGTAGTTTCAGTTAAAACAAAAGGTTATGTCAGTCAGAGTATGCTAAACTAAATCAAGCGATTCACTGCATGCTCTCACAGTAAGTTTCAGACGAGAACAAAGTTTAAATCTCTCTCGGGACGCCATTTAAAACTCTTCTAATTAGCACAGTAAACACTAAAGAAACCACAAATGTGTTTTGTGTCGTTTTGGTTTATGGAGAAGCTATAACCAGCTATTTTGTATTTCGGAGTCTTTGGAGACGCAACAAAAGCACCATAATTGATTTTCATAAACCTCTCAAACCCTAACCTCAAAGCGAACAGATTTTGGAGTGCAGATTATCTCCCAATGTGGAAAAAGTGAACTCAATCCCCAATGTGCAAATTTATTCAACAAACCTTTCACTGTTTATGCCACATTTATCAGGTTTTATTTGAGAACTGAGTGATTCCCAACAGACCTTTACATTTAAAAACAAAAATTAATACAGTTAACCAATCTAGCATAAAATTGTTTAATTGTTTCATTATCAACTTGCTCTTTAGTCTCATTATAACCACAGATTAGTGGTTTTCTTAAAAAAGGTTTACAGTGTACAGTAGTCCTGTGGGTTAAGTATTTTACCTAAGGCCTGCTGTGGGCAACAGAAATGCAGGGCTTGGACAGTAGTAACCATTAAGTGAACATCACATCTGGCCTGCTGGGCTTTGAACCCACAACCCTGCGGTTGCCAACAAGGAGGCATTGCCAAAGGCAATACACTTATCTGGAGCTTATAGTAGAAGTGCTTAAATATTTATTATTATTAAAGAGTTTTCGGGTTTTCAAACTAAATTTTAAAGGAATAGTACACCAAAAATAAGATTTCATCATCATTCATTCACCCTCATATCGTTCCTAATCAGTTTTTATTCTGTGGAACTTTAAAAAGAGTCATTTTGGAGCAGGGACTGAAGTCTTCAAGCTTCAGAAAGGATTATAAAACTGGTTAAGCTTAAACAAAATTCCATTGGTAAACTACATGATTATATCGTCCTGCCAAACTAGCACTAGCATGGAAATTCATGCTGGTCTAAGCTGTTACAGAGTTAAAATTATTTGAGAGAAACAAGAGATCTTAGACAGCAAGTTTATAATAGCACCTGGAAAACTGTCGGAGAAATCAAACGAGTGGAGGGATAACAGTGCTGAGCTTGATTAAAATGCCCAGGGTGAACCGTGGCAACCATTGCTCAGAATCTGTCACGATTTAGAAGGTGTGAAGGATGTGTGAGGTGCACTCTGAGGAGTCATCGCTGGCCTGTATAACACTCAGATAACCTACCGGAGAGGGATCGGTCATGGGCCATGAGTCCTTATCAAACCTAGCATAAATATCAGGCTTGAGTTTCCTAAAAGCCTCTTTGAGTTGAAAGGAGCTCAAGGTCACAGATTTTTCCCTGCACTGCTGTAGCCATTCAACCAATTCAAAAGATGAGGAGCATTTCAAGATACAAACTGACAGATACCTCATTTAGTGAGTAGCAATTCTGATATTGATATTACTTTGATTCTGGGATACTTGTTTTGATCACCTTTGAAAGACGTCTTTTGTGCTCACAACAACTGCATTTGTTTAATCAAAAATGCATTTAAATGCATTTTACAATATAGCTTATTCCTGTGATGGCAAAGCTGATTTTTTAGCAGCCATTACTCCAGTCTTCAGTGTCACATGATCCATCAGAAATCATTTCATTATGATTAATGTGGTGCTTACACACACACACTGTACATATATAATGATTCAAGTTAAACCTCAAATTAATTATCCTCTACAAGCCTTTCGAATTAAACTCTAGCATATAGTAAAAATGAACAAAAGGGATTTGAGACTTGACTCGGATGCGTGACAAAAGACTGAGAGTTGAGACTTTACTTGGACTCTGCATCAGAGATTTTTGGACATGACTGGGTGAAGAGTACCCGTTCTCCATCATAGCCTGGGGAGCCAAATAATGAAAAGAACTGAAATAACACAGAGGCTTCCCAGCTGCCCATTTCTGCATACTAAAATCCTTGTGAAAGTTAAAAATGACAAGTTGAAATTGGTCTGAAAATCTCCGTACCTGTCTTAAATCACTCTTTTGGGCCTCTTTAGAATATATTAATAACTAATAGAAGATGTTGTTGTGATGGTACATTTGATTGACACGCACTGTCAAAACATCCACCTACACACACGTGAATATGAATACGCTGCTTCGTACATTAGGGTTTTTGTGGTTTGTTTACATTTATTTTCCTCTTCTCAGAGTTTCCTGTTTATGCTGAGGGGAAAGGGGAATGATGACTCCAACAGATAATGACTTGATGGCCCGAGGCGCTCTCACAAAACAGGCGCAAAGCGTATGTATGTTTATGTACGTGTGTGTTTGTGTGTGATTTCAAGTCTGGCCACACAAATCAATACCATCAAATGGCACCCTGCAGATCTCTGATAATTACAGAGCAGGACGTGGAAAAAGAGAGCTTAAAGGGATAGTTCAACCAAAAATGAAAATTCTGTCATTATTTAATCACTCTTGTGTCCTTCCAAACCTGTGCGGCTTTCGTTCGGCCTTGAAACACATACAGGACATTTATGAAAAGTATAAGCCATTTATGTACATATGTATGAATGGTACAGTATGTATGTGTTTCAATTTCACATATTAGCTATTTGCTATTAAGGATTTTACAATTGTGGCCGATATCGACAAGTCAGTATGGTTGATATGTGGCTGATATGGTCGATTTTAAAATTCTGTTACATACATACATACATACATGATATACACACGCACACACACACACACACACATATATATATATATATATATATATGTAGTGTTTTATTTTTAATTGTTTTATACAATTAATACTCATTTTCAGATGTGATAAAGATTACATTTTACAGCGTTGACTACAAAGGTAACATAAATGTAAAAATCTGGGCTATCAAATGTCGATAACACTGATAAATGTAGAAAAAATCTGTAACATCGGACCGATAACTGATATAATACCGATATATTGTGCATCCCAAGCTATTCAGCCCTGCCACAGCTGAAAAATATTTGGTTTATATAAGAAATATTTTAAATAAGAAATTGCTGTAAATAATTATAAATAATTATAAAGAAATCACATTGAATCAAACATTACATTTTGAAGTAGAAATACTGAAATAGTACTTTTTTGTAAAATATACTCTAATAATCTTTTTTATTTACAACTTAGATTTGATCTGTTTTATTTTATTTATTTATTTATTTTATTTTTTTACAGTATAGTACAAATATCCGATTCATGAATGAAACAATCTTTTGATTCGAATCTTATCAAGTGAATCAATTAATCCAGTTCACTAAGCCAGCCTAAATGATTTGTTCACTAAACAGGCTGATCTGATCTTTGAGTTCACATGCTCACTGATGCAATTCAATCACTGCAGTTAACAGCTCTCTGAAGTCATATGGAACACTGTTATATATTTATTCGTTTGTTCGTTCATTCATTCATTATTTCGGAGCTGACAGCCGTTATCATGCATCGTTTTACCATGAATGAAAGGTTTGGAATGACATGAGAGTGAGTAAATGACATATATATATATATATATATATATATATTTTTTTTTTTTTTTTTTTTTTGAGTAAACTATGCCTTTAAAGGTACAGCGCTACTGTATGTTTCTCTTCACCGCCGTTCTGTTTTGTTGCCAGAATCCATCCTCTACTCCTCGCCCTTTTAAAACTGACATATCCAGTTCACGTCAAGGCTGTGGTGGGTGAGAAACACTCTCAGGTTCTTCTCTACTGTAATACCTGCGAGCAGCTACTCCCTCCCGACTCAATGGAGTGAATTTCTTTCCAGTGAGCGAACGCCGACTCATCTTAGAAATACTAAAGTTTACCTAGGGTGAGAGACAACAACATGTGAATTCTTGTTTCTTTTCGCCCCTTCCCCTGTGTTTGCTGCAGTGCCTGCTCTCAACTTATTTTCTCCCAAGATTCAATGAGAAAGCCTGAATAATAAATTATTTCTGACACAAAAGAAGGCACAATGGAAGGCAGGAGTTTTGTACACAAAAGCTTCTCAGGAATCAATTGAATCAATCGAGTCTTTAGTCTGAACAATCATAGATCATACAGATCGGCAACGCTCAATACTGTGGCACTGAACGATGGGTATTTCTTAAAATATCTAGTCAGAAGTACAATTCAAATATCAATAAATATGGGAATTTTGTCACGTAGTCTTTCAACCATTGGAAATAAAGCAGGAGGTTTATTTTTGCTCACTCCAATTGGAAAAAAAAATTTGAATGAGAGAAAGAAATAGAGAAAAAGTGAGAGAGGGAGATGAAAGCGAGTCTTGCATTTGTAACACTTTCATCTATTCTCACAATAATGCCCTTTAGAGTAAATGAGCTCCATGTTTCAAATGTGACAAGCCTCTCTTGAACTGATGAAGAGTCAGATTATACTTTCTTTCTGCCCGCAGTAACTGCAAATGTATGAACACACAGACGCAATATACTGTAGAAACATGGACAAATGAAGACGAACTCAACATGTTATCATAATGAAAATGAAAACATTTTTTCTATTATTCTAAATATATATTATAAATTATATGAAGCAAATTATAAACCTGATATTGATTTAAAAAATAAATATAAAAATATATTTTTATTAAATTAATACTTGATTAGTACTTAATACAGCAATGACATAATGACACATTAAATTGACCAAAAGTGACAGTAAAGATTTTTATATTATGAAAAGTTGTGTTACAGGTTGTATTAAATGTTTTTTGAGTACCAAATCAGCATATTAGAATGATTTCTGAAGGATCATGTGACACTGAAGACTGGAGTAATGATGATGAAAATTCAGCTTTGCATTACAGGAATAAATTACATTTTAAAATATATTCAAATAGGAAAAGGTTATTTTAAATTGTAATAATATTTTACTGTTTTGCTGTATTTTAGATTAAACAAATGCAGTCTTGGTGAGCATTAGAGACATTAAAATAAAAAAAGATTAAAAAATCTAGAATCAAAGACCCCAAATTATTAAAGCAGTACATATATATTAATATATATACTGTAAAAATCATATGATCAGTTAGTCAATAAACAACATGTTTTTTTTTTAATTATTTTAACTTAACAAAATAATTTAACAAATTTCAACTTAATTTTCTATGTTTATGAATTTTAACTAGATTTTTTAAAGTCTGTTCAATATATATATATATATATATATATATATATATATATATATATATTATATATTATATATAACATAATTTTACAATAAATTACATTACATAATTGTAATATTTATGAGATTTAACTTGATTTTTTTTAAAGTCTGTTTAATAGATATATATGCACAAGTTAAACAAAAAAAAGAAAAGAAAAAGAAAGCTGAAAGTGACAAGCAAGAGTCAGACCTGCATCCCTGAGAGCACAATTGCACATACAGTACACGCCATGAGCAAATTGTGCCACAGCTGTGACAATATTGCCCTATTTTTATTCATTCCCTGTCTTACAGGTCCAGAATTAGTACAATGGTTCAGTTCTGGTCATTGTTAGGTCTATAAATGTGTGTTTGTCCCTTCTAATCCGCCGTTTTCCGATCTATGCCAACTAAAGCTTTCCCTTAAGCACAGAAATGTACTCTAGACGCTTATTTAAAATAATGTGCACAGCTTGTATAAAATAACACTCTGATTGCACCTGATTTTCCAGGTTAAACGGAGCCTCAAAAATTCGACGAGTTTTTAATGAGGAAAATGTTAATAACAATGAGAAAGGAGAACATACATCAGCATTTGTAGCATTCCTTTTCTTCTCCTGAAGTGGAAAAACAGAGCAAGAGAGAGAGGGGGGAAAGATGCTAGGAGAGCCATTAGAGCTGGCCTGTGAGATCTCATTAATGCGAGTGTTGAAAAGACGTTTATAAAGGTCCTCGGCCAGTCCTAACCCGACTGTACTTCTGTAAGTAATGCTTCAATCTCCACACTCCCCAAAGGACAGAGACACTCTTATTACTGCATCAGACTGGTAATGAGTCTGCTTCCTTTACTGCACACACGCATACATGTGGTCCTCTTTAATCATGGCCACTTGTAGTGACATACACGAAGGTCAGCGAGAAGACAATCACATGCTCAGATGTAGAGGATCTGGATTTGGGACTCTTGAACATGACTGTAAAATGACTTGGTCTCTATCTGTCTGTCTACTCAACTGCTTACCCATCCATCCATATGTCAATTTCTCTATCCAGTTTATTTATCTATTCATTGATAACCTATCAGCTCATCAGTCTATCTGCCTGTCTATTCATTTGTCAGTTTGTCATTTTATTTGTCGTCTGTATGTCTCCCATCTTTCAGTCTTTCAGTGTCTTTGACAAATGTGAATATCCATCCTTATGTCTAACTATCATTGTATCCTATCTATCTATCTATCTATCTATCTATCTATCTATCTATCTATCTATCCATCCATCTACCAAATTACTCTGTTCATATGTTTGTCTGTTCATCTTTTCATCCATCTTTCAATTTGTCTATGCAATTCATGCCTATCCATACATCTATCTACCTAATAATTTGTCTATACATCCATCTGTTTATTATGTCTATTCATTTGTCTATTAATCTATAAATCCACCCATCTGCCTATCTATCTCTATCTGTTCCATCTGTTTGTTTGTCTATCTATCTGCTAATTCATCTTTCTATTCATTTTTCAAATTCAAATTGTAATTTATATACATTATCTATCCATGTGTTTATCTACCTATACTGTAAATTCATCTATTCATTTGGCTGTCTATCTATTAATCTATCCATCCATTGCAGGCACACTGTTAAAATATCAGCTTTATATTAAACCTTTTATTACTGCAGTTACTGTGCCACAAGTGTTATATTAAGCATAACTGATGACAGTGTGTGTGTGTGTGTGTGTGTGTGTGTGTGTGTACCTGATATTCCCTATATTATGTGGACCAAATGTCTCCACAAGTATAGTAATAGCAGTAAATTTTGACCTTGTAGAGATATTTTGTAGTCCCCATGAGGAAAAAAGCTTATAAATCACACAGAATTATCTTTTTTGAAAATCTTAAAACGCATAAAGTTTGTGTGAGTGGTAGGTTTAGGTGTAAGGTTAGGGTGAGGGGATAGAAATTACAGTTTCTACAGTATAAAAACCATTACGTCTATGAAATGTCCTCATAAAACACGGAAAGCTGTGTGTGTGTGTGTGTGTGTGTGTGTGTGTGTGTGTACTGGTTTTTGTGGTTTACGGGGACAAAATTTGTATAATGACCTGGGTACGACAGAGGTATTACAATTTGTAGGTGGTTTATGAGGACACTGCCTATGTCCCCGTAATTCAAAAGGCTTAAAAAAACATACTAAATGGTGTTTTTTTTTTTCATCTAAAAATGCACAAAGTTTCCTGTAAGGGGTAGGTTTAGGTGTAGGATTGGTGTAGGGCAATAGCACGTACAGTTTGTACAGTTTAAAAGGATACACAAGGATAGCAAACCAGACATCGGTGTGTGTGTGTGTGTGTGTGTGTGTGGTCAGTTCACTCACTGTCTTCAAATCAACCCAATAAGGTCATGTTGACCATTTATGTGTGATAAATGTGACAACGATATGAGCCAAAACTGTGCTAAAAACAACCAAAGGCAACAGGTTACAACAAACCAGACAGCTCTCAGTTTCTGATTCATCATTAAATTGTTCTCCGGAGGCTGGTGGAGCTCATGGGACATGTCCCAGACGTTCACAGGGCCTGGTGGGAACTTTGGGGAGTTGTTTGTGGCTGTCTTCAACAGGACTTTGACAAGCAATTAGGTAATTTTTCTTAAGATCATACAAAACATATTACTCTCCGGCGACTAAACTATACCCTTCGTTATGGTTACTTTAGAAAAAGAAAAACACACATGACCTTGAATGTTGTCATTGTTGTAGACAAGATTTATCGATTGCAAAAGCAGTGCCTTGTCTTACTGCAATATAACCACTTTGGCAGGTAAGAGTATTAAAATTCATGGCTGTCAAAAATCGCTCTAACTTTCTCTCTCTCAACGACTTTTCTTCACTGCCTCTGCAGTCGCTGTCCATCTGCGTGATAAACTCTTAATCAATGTAAAACACCCTCACCGTGTTTACTGATTGGCTTACGAGAACGAGCCTGTCCGCTGTCACTTCTCATTGCCGGACTGGAACGCTCTTGAGCTGTCTGACGAAAGGTGGATTTGATTCGCGCATCGACTAGTGTGCGGCTGTTACTTTTCACATGGAATGAACCAGGGCAGCTTGCACAAGAGGACATAGCAGTTTCTGATTGGAAGGAGGCCACTATTTTTTATGTTTGATTTGAACAATTTGTTGACATTCAAAATGGCTGTGCACTTGTTCGCTAAAAGAAGAATCTTTAATATTGATTCAAAACTGTTTTTACAACCATAAACAAACATAATTCTGAATGAATCCAAATATTCAGGTGATTTGTGAAGTTAATATTGTGATAATAGACACAACGTAAGTGATTTTGTTTGATATTCTTTAAGCGGTGGGATTATGCGTTTCTGCAAAGTCGCTTTGCGCTTTTTGTAGCCCTACATGTCAGACTGACGAGCAAATCGAGGTCTCCTTCAGCCCCTGATGGTAATTGGTGTGACATCTCCAGGGGTTTCTTCCTGCAAGTCTCTCAACTTGTAAAGACACCTTATATCATCACAGCCCTTGATCAGCTCTCCCCATTAAAAGCTTAAGAATTATAAAAGATGAAAGGCTGTGAATTATGGCTATGCAACGACTTTGATCAAAGCAATATGTGTAACGCAAACCACTAATGATTTACGCCCCC
The DNA here is from genome assembly GCF_012432095.1 of Onychostoma macrolepis. Classification (NCBI taxonomy): domain Eukaryota; kingdom Metazoa; phylum Chordata; class Actinopteri; order Cypriniformes; family Cyprinidae; genus Onychostoma; species Onychostoma macrolepis. Next base: position 8,275,303 of record NC_081179.1, read on the forward strand.
TAAACGCAATTCCACTTACACAGAGACGCATAATGAGTTTATTTGTATGTATTAATGTGCCAAACAATCCATACATACAGCCTATATGTATACTAATGCAATATGGCAGTGGTAAATCCTTGAGCGACTTATTCACTATATGAACCGGCGGCAACACCAATATGAGTACAAGGAATATTGAATAAGTAATTAAATTATTAATAATCACAATAAGCAATGTTTTCACAAAGCAATATATTTCATTAGACAAACCATAGACTGTTTACAGTTGCCAAGCAACTCAAGCAGTTCATTTCAGCTTTGTTATGTGTCTACAATATAAGACAAGTGTCTAGCCTTCTTGTTCTAATTAACAGGTCTGGCTATTCCAGACAGTTTTATGAGGACAAATCTTGACAACAAACAATGATATTCTAAAGAACTGCAACTGTTTGGGGATGTTTTGTTTTTTTTCTCCAGCATGACACCGTCTCTGTGCACAAAGTGAGATACATATAGAAATGATTTGCTATGACAGACATAGATAGATAGACAGATGGGCAGACAGACCAATAGATGGACAGACAGACAGACAGACAGACAGAACTCCGATCGGCCACGTACTCTCATCTTCCGCGTACTAAGATGGCATGACAGATCGGTGATCCTGAAGGGTACTCGGCAGGCATATCCGGTGAAATATACACAGGACAATGTCACGCTACTATTTTTTCCTGACTTTAGTCCAGCCACAATTACCAAGAGAAAGAGCTTTAATCCAGTCTTGAAGAAGATGACAGCACTTGGTCTCCAGCCCTTCCTCACCTATCCGGTGGTAATTAGACTACAGCACAAAGGTGAGCAGATGATGTTCGACTCTCCTCAAAAGGCGGAGGATTTTGTTACTTCACTGTCACTGAAGACGTATTCTGCAGCTCTACAAAGCAGCGGGAAGGCGTCGGCTACCGTCTCCATCCTCTCAGCTCAACGAGGGAAAGCAGGTTCAATCACTACGCTTTTGGCTCAGTGGGCATTTTGGGGACATGTCTTGTGTTGAAGTGTACTGGTCACGCATCAACATTTGTTTCTGTTGTTTATGCAGACCTACAGTCTCGGTAATGTGCGGTCTGCTTTGGTTTTTGTACATAGTTGTTTGTCGTTCCTTTTTCTTGTGTTTTTCTATGCCCTTCAACAGACATCAATACTTTTATTTATTTTGCTTTTCATTTAAAAGGATTTTGCATCTAGGTGGATTGGTATCTAGGATACATACTAATGTTTACATGTCACTGGCAGTATGGCACTGGTTTTGTTTCTCTTCTCTTAGACAGAATCTTGGCATTGCGAGCACACAATGCATGTTCTGAATATTTTGTCATTGAATGTGAATGGCCTAAATTATACTATTAAGCGTACCCGGATATTAGAATATTTGCACCGTAAATCGATTTCCTGTGCCCTGATACACGAGTCTCATTTAAAAACAAGTTTTCAAAACAAGTATTACAAACTGGCAGCCTTTTCTTGTGCTCGTAATAAAACTAAGGGGGTGCTTATCTTAGTCGATAGGAAGTTACATTTAACTATTGAACATACCAGGAATGATGATGAAGGTAGATTTGTTTTTATACGCTGTAAAATACATAATGACACTGGTCTCCATTTACTGCCCGAATGAGGCAGACAATGCATTTTTCACAAATATTTCCAATATATTACTTGAGCAGATTGATCGTCCTTTAGTGATGGGTGGTGATTTTAATGCTGTTTTAAATCCTGCACTGGATAAATCTCGCCCTGATACTACAGCTAACCCGTCCTCTAAGTTATTGAATAAATTTATCACTGAACTTAATGTAATCGATCTTTGGAGAATCCAGAATACTATGTCTAAGGACTTCACTTTTTTTTCTAATAGACATAAGACTTTCTCTAGGATAGATTACATATTTCTCAGCCCATCTCTAATTTCATCTAAATCTTTCATCTCTATATTACCAATTTTTTTTTGTCTGATCACTCTGTAGTATTATGTAATGTTCAACTTTCCAACATTAAGACCAAGGCATCCTAGATGGCGTCTTAACACATCATTACTAAATAATCAGACATTAATTAATTCGCTAAAAAGATCATATAAAGGAGTTTCTCAAAATTAATATATCTTGTGATGTAGACCCTCAAATATTGTGGGAAATGACAAAGTGTGCAATACAAGGATTCTGTATATATTTTTCTTCTGCTCTTGCCAAATCAAAAACTTGCCAATTTACACAATTAGAAAATAAGATCCAATTATTGCAAAACTTACAAAAACTAAATTTTTCTGATCAACAAGCTACACGATTGTCCTCCCTGAAAGAGGAATACGACTTACTTTCACAATCAAAGGCAGAGTTTATTTTACATAGGACGATGCAAAAATATTATTTTGAATTGGAGAGACCTAGCCACTTATTGGCCCTCAGGCTGAGGGAATGTGAGTCTAAGGCGTACATCAGGGCAATAAAATCTTCGGATGACCAGGTAACCACAAATCCTATGATAATTAACAACATATTTAAAGGGTTTAACACAAATCTGTACAAAACCGAAACCGATTTTGATGAGTCAGTTTGTAAAGAGTACTTGGATAAATTAGAACTGCCTCGGATCACACAGAAGGATAAAGACCCTTTGGAGGCCCCGTTAAATTTGCAAGAGCTCCATGAAGCACTAAAAAGCCTTCAGAAGGGCAAGTCTCATGCTTGATTCATTTCATTTTGCAAGTATGGTACATTTCATAGAGACCAAAAAACATATTTGATATCACTGCTTCTTAAAAAGGTTAAAGATTCGTTAGATTGCTCCAGTTACAGACTAGTATCACTCATCGCATGGGGATAGTAATTCATAGCTTTATCAACAAGGACCAAACCGGTTTTATTAAGGGGGTGTCACACGTCCAATAATATGCGGCGTCCAATAATATCTAGCCTGTCAAAGGAAAAAGCCTTTGACAGGCTAGAGAGGAACTATATGTGGGCAGTTCTGCAAAGTTTTTGTTTTGGTGAACATTACATTTCTATGATTAAGACACTTTACCACTCACCTGAGGCATCAGTCTTAACTGGTACAGTCTTAACCCCCACCCTTCCCCTTACAGCGTGGAACGAGGCAGGGATGTCCACTTTCCCCTTTATTGTTTTGTTTATCCCTTGAACCACTAGCACAGGCCATTAGGAACTCTGACGTTCCACCGGTTAAGATTCATGACCATAATCATATTATTTTGTTGCACGCTGATGACATTATCTTATATTTAGATCATTTTGATACATCAATAACCAGTATAATTAAGGAATTTGATCACTTAAGTAGTTTATCGGGGTACAAGATAAACTGGACCAAATCTGCTTTAATGCCAATCAACAATGTTAACTCTCTTATCCCCTCATTCATTCCTATTAAAGATTCTTTCATCTATTTGGATATTACCATATATAAAGACATTCATAAAATTGCCAGAAACAATTTTAAGAACATTTTAGTCAAGATCAAAAGTGATACTCAAAGATGGAAGTCTCTCTTCAAGGCAAAATCTCCACCGTCAAAATTAATTTGCTACCTCGGCTTTCTTTTTCTATGCTGCTGCTTTCCCCTCCTCCAAGTTACTTTAAGGAGATAAATTCCATACTTTTCCAGTTTATCTGGAATGGTAAACGACCCAGAATAAAACTTGTCGCATTGCAGCGTCCTATACTTTCATGAGAATTGGCTGTGCCAAATTTTGAATTATATTATTGGTCGTCCAACTTAAGGCTCTTCATATTTGGGTTGATCCTCAATCTAAATTTTCATGGAGAGTAATCGAAGCTGACAAGGTTAAACCACATAGGCTCCAAGATATTTTATTTGCTGGCACAGGAAATAAAAATGATAAATATATATTTGGCCTGGTTGTGGCCAATTCTATTAGGATCTGGAAAAGGGTGGAACGTCTGATGGGAGGACCTTTCAAATTTTGTAACAACACACCCTTATGGCACAACTTTATTTTTTTATGTGGAAATCGGCCATTTGTCCAGCCCTCTTGGTCTACATTGGGCAGAAACACATGCGGTGACTTATATGATAACCAGGGACTCTGCTCACTACAAGAACTAAGAACTAAGTTTTGTTTACCAGCATCATCATATTTTGTCTTTTTTCAGTTTCGTTCTGCTCTCAAGGCCTATGCACTTCCCTGGGCATCCCCTATTTTCGTCTCATCCTATGTGGGATTGGATCGCACCACCCTCTGGTTGCCCATCTGTTTCTTTAATGTATAGTAAACTTAATGATCACACTGCAAAGTCTCTTTCTATTAAATCTATCTGGAATCGTGAATTAACAGATTTTGATTTATCTGTCTACTGGGAGAGGGTGTGGTCTAATCTAATCTTAACTTCTAAAAACTTGGGTCATCATCTTATCCATTTCAAAGTCATCCATTGAGCATACATAACTCCTTACAAGAGGTTTAAAATTAAACTGCAATCGACCTATAACTGTCATATCTGTAACACTGTATCAGCACGTACTTTTCTCCACATGTTTTGGGAATGTCCAATTTTTATCAATCTATGGACTCATGTGAATTCTGTTTTGTCCTTTTTACTACAAATTGATTACGTGTCTAATCTAGGTTTATGTCTTCTCAATGACTATTCTAACTTCTGTATAAGTTCATTAAAGAAGAGAATGTTGTTTGCTGGTTTTACAGCTGCAAAGAAGGCAAAAATACAAAACTGGTTTACTCCGCACATGTGTGCAAAAACATTTTGGATTCATAGCCTCCTTAAAATAGTGACTTGTGAATGTACAACAGCATGAATTAACAAGGCTAAACCTAGAACCATTGATAGCAATGTTTTTCTTCCAACATGTTGGACTATAAAGGAATGACCATATAAAGTTTTTTTTTTTTTTTTTTCAGATTGTGAAATTGTTGATGGTGTGTCTGTTGCTCCCCCTCCCTGTTGTTTGTTTGAATGGATGTTTTTTTGTTGATTTAAAGAAAATAAAAAGTTGATCACAAAAAATAAGATAGATAGATAGATAGATAGATAGATAGATAGACAAATTGACAGATGAACGATTACAGATAGATAGACAGATGGACAGATAAATAGATAGATAGATAGATAGACAGATAGATAGACAAATGGAAAGATGGACAAATATATAAATTGATATACGGATGGATAGATGGACAAATAGATACACGGACAGATGGACGGACGGACGGACGGACATAGATAGATAGATAGATAGATAGATAGATAGATAGATAGATACAGACAAATTGACAGATGGACTATTATAGATAGGATAGACAGATGGACAGATGAATGGACAGATGAATGAATAGATAAATAAACATACATACCGATAGATAGACCGATAGACAGATAGATAGACAGAGAGCCAGACAGACAGACAGACAAACAGATAGATAGATAGATAGATAGATAGATAGATAGATAGATAGATAGATTATTGGTTCGGTAGCTTGCTTGGTGTTGATCAATCAACATCTGGACAGGTTTGACGTATTGCCTATTTAATTATCAGCCTGTTTGTTTGTTTATTTAATCTGAATGGCAAGAGCAACAAAGAGGAGCAGATGGCATCTCAAAGAAACACAGTCTCATCAGGAGGTCCAAAATCCACAGGAAAAAAAACGGGGGAAAAGGGAAAAACCCTGCGAGTTTTGGCAGAGGGACACGCACTGACCTTCTGTCCTGTCTGCCTGCCCGCAGAGTACCACGATCACCAGCCGTGGAGGAAGATAACAAGACACGAGACTCCCCAGATCTCCCCGGCCTATTACTGCACTATTATCCTCCGTTATTAAGTTTCTCGGGCCTGTTTGACTGATGGCTGAATGAAACGGGGGTCAATTTATTAGGGGAGTCTGTTCTGAGACAGAGAAGAATGAAGGACAATGGTCAATTTGTCATCTTTTATATGCCACCACTGATGCATTCAAGAAGTTGCTGTCATTGAAATTGGGGGCAAAACAGCATGATTACAATGGCGGTCAATGAAGTCAATCCAATAAACCATCAAGGTACATAATCAGCTTTAAGGTGCTGCATTTTTGCACTGCTGTTTGATTTAACCTAAAAATCTGACATGCAATATTATTTAGTTTCACATACAATAAATATATCTTCATATTATAAATACATTTTTCATCAACCTTGTAAAAAGGTGTTAGTGTAACGGAGGCCAGCTGGTAAGAGCTGTGCAGGTAAAACTCACATCCTTGATTTCAAGAGGCACACTGGCGACTGACACTAGAGGCTGTGGTCTTCAGTGTCCTTGCTAGCACGCCCCGCCTCCAATGCTGGAAATACTTGTTCGAATCCCGTCCGGAGCGAGTGAGGCAAGTGGAACCGGAGGGGTTACATTGGTGCCATGACCCGGATTGGAGTGAGGTTTGAGGGGGTGAGTGTAATGGAGGCCAGCTAGTAAGAGCTGTAAAACTTCCCTTATCTCAAGAAGGATACTTTGACCGATCCTAAAGTCCCATGCGGGAAATGCTGGTTCGAATTCCGCTCAGAGCGTGTGAGGCGAGTAGGTCCGAAGGGGTTAAATTGGTGCCGTGACCCGGATGGGAGTGAGGTTTGAGGGGGTGAGTGTATTGGAAGAGTGTGCAGGTAAACCTCACTCCCCTGATTTCAAGAGTTAAAGTGCAGAAAGTGTTACAAGTGCATATTAAATGTGCACTTGTAGTAAGTTGTTGCTTCGGATAAAAACATCCACCAAAACAACTGAAAAAATTTCCTAACTGGAAAAATGGCTATTTGTGAAAGACTGAAAGGTACAACTAAAGTGCTTCATTTGTTAATGGTGTTGACTAGCTTCTCTACTCTCAATTTCATGTAGGCTGGAGTACATTGGACAACATAGCAGCTGTCTTTGAGATGCAAAGAAAATAAATGGGACTGAGAGACACACAGAGATAAAGAGCATTGGTAAGTGAACTTGGGTCACTTGGCATTAGCCTCGGGTTTTACATTAGATCAAGTCCTGCTCACTGTTGGCAGCCCATTGTATCCCTCATAGCTCCATTACAACATCTGGAGACTCGCCATGACAGCAGTTCAACTTCAGACTGCAGTGCCTTACTGTCTTGGACACAATGGCTCACTAATGACTTGTGGGTAAAGATCAAGGACAATGTTTTTCTAGGACTAAGGCAGAGACATTCAAGCTGAAGTTTGTTAAGTATTTATACTGGAGGAGCAAGCCTAAAACATTCTTAATGAACAATGAATCAGAAATAGTTAAAAGTGACGTCCATCATTTTTCTTAGGCTACATACAAGCTACAGCTAAATACTGTAGCTAAAAAGCTGGTTTTCACTGTCAGAACTATGAACTTCTGAAAAACAAAAAATCATATCAGTGAGAAAGTAGCATTTGTGGTGGCGAGTAGCAGAAACTTATTTTCTTTCTTCACGAAAAAAAGACAAACAAACACAAAGACAAATGATGGGAGCCTGAAATTCCCCAACAAAAAAATATTTTCTTTCTTTACAAACAAGATGTGAAAATGTAAAGACGAATGATGGGAACCTGGAATTTCCCACCAAATTTAATTTCTTTAAAAATAAGACATGAAGACACAAAGATGAATGATGTGAACCTGAAATTTCCCACCAAATGTTGTTTCTTTCTTTACAAACAAGATGTGAAAACCCAAAGATGAATGATGTTAGCCTGAATTTTCCAATCAAATTAACCCCAACAAAGCATTTCAAGCTAAAAATTGAGCAAGATTTCTCCATAATATACCTTGATACAAAACACGGTGACTGTGTCAGTGGCAGTGGTATATCACTTTATCAAGCAAGCAGAATTTTTGGGATTGACTCAATTCCCTTACCATATAACATAGTTAATTTTCATTTACCTTTGTTATAATACATTTGGTTCACTGTTTGTGGGGGAAAAAGCATTGGCACTTTTAATCTGAGCATGTATATTGAGGTAAAAGCACATTTGGGTAAATCTTGCGTTCAAACAGATTTAACTGCTTGCTTTCCTCACTGTAAATTTGCACATTTCTGCCCTACATTTGAGAGAATTACTATCAAACTGTGTCCCACAAGTCCTCTCTCTCTTTTCACACAGTCTCTCTCTCTCTCTCTCTCTCTCTCAACATACCGGGCTGCACCAACAGATGGGGAGTCATTAACAGGCCCCCCAGACGATTGTGTTTGATTGGCTTGCCCCGACCCTCAGCTCTGTGCTTCAGAGAATGCCCGCGAGAAGGGCTCACACCTTTGACTGTCCGCCCGCTCGCCTCTCCACTGTCCCACTTTGAACTCCTCAGCAGTGAGAGAAGCATTTACTAAGAAGACTCATTTGGATATGAAAGAATTCCTGATGGTTTTGCCGGGATGAGAATAACCAAGATTAAAGGACAAATGACAGTGGTGGCAAGGCAATTAATCATATATACAGAAATGTTACACAGTAAAAGAATGAGGACTGGGGCAGCCATGCTCCAAAATGACAAAAAGCACCTTAAAATATCATAAAAATTGGTCCATACAGCTTGTGCACTATATTACGCACCTCCCGATGTCATTATATGAGGAACAGATCGAAATTTAACCAAATATAGTTGCTATAAAAAACATTAAAAAAAGAAATGAAATGAAATGAAAAAGACAATTTTAAATTACAACCAGAGCAAATGTCATCAAAATTACTGATATTAATGCTGCCTTCACGTGTTTTTTTGTCGAAAAATCTAGAAAAAAATCATAGTCGATAATATCTGCAGGAAGTGCCTGACTTAAAATTAATATTAATAATAAAATAAACACAATAATGTGAGATATTAACATTGCACTAACAATTTTTGTTACGAAGAGAAATTCAGAAAGAAAAAAAAATCCAATAATAGTCAATGTCTGGGATTGCTCCACTTTATTCATTATATTAATGTTTATTATTATGATATTGAATTACTGTTATAATTATATAAATATTAAAATGAATATTGATATTAATATTATGATAAATAATCTATATAAATAAATGATATTATACAATTAATTGATATATTTGCATTAATTTATATGAATTGTTTAATGTTCTTGATAAATAAAATATAAAAAATGACAATAAACAAAACATATTAATTATATTAATCAATATTATTATCTCAATACATTTATATATTAATTTTAAAATTAATATTGCTATTAATATCTTTATAAATAATCATTGTGTGGGTGTGTGTGCATATGTATAATTTATGTATATAAAAAAAAAACAAAAAAAAACGTTTGGCTAAAAATGCTGGCTAAATTACGCACGAGAGAAATACTAACCATCAGTCTAGTCATGTCCTATGGAAACAAGAATGTGAGCAAACTGCCCTGGTCTTCATTTCCTCATCATGCAGTCAGTACAGTGGGACCCTGAGGTTCGTACCACCGGGGGCCACCACTCTCCTGCCAAAGGGAGGTCGACTGAAGTGGGTTCAGGCCCCAGGGCTAGCCAAAGGCGACAGAGATATGGAGTCCCACTGCCCTCAGATAAACTTATCAGCAGCCTCAAAGGGAAGCCTTCCTGTCAAATTACAGATGCCGTCAGCGTGGGCTGGGGAAACAACTTTAGCGGGCCTGAAGGAAAACCAGAAGCCACTGTAAAACACCGAGCGGTAGCCTGCGGACAGGAGCCTGCTAAAAGACCGGAAACATATGTTCACCCACAGGCTGAGGTAAAAGTTGGTGACAAATCTGGTGCCGGTGCACTTTTAAGGTGCTGGATTTGCCATTGATGCCTTTAATCGTAAATAATTTGAGGTAAATACGATTCTGTGACTGTAATTAATGCTGTAAGTAATTAAATTATAATTAATTCTACTTGTAAGTGGTCGAGGAAAAGGATGCGGCTGCATCTGGTTCATAGAGCCGGACACTAATTGCATTAGCCCATTGATTCATTCACATGCACAAAATCCATTAATTCATCCCATATCCTTACGTGAGACCATCTTACAGGCCCGCTGTGTACATGTATAGAACGCCACGAAGCATGTATTGAATACTGATGGCGGTAATAGCACTGCCGATGGGAGCAATTGCACACTGCTTTTATGGTGCTACTGCAACACGGTGCATGCATTTGTATATTTATTGGAGTGCAAGCACAGAAAGGAAGAGATAGAAGAGGGCAGGTATGGGGTAATGACATTCACGGATTTACAATTCGCTCCATTTAGATGTTAGCCGATTAGAATGAGATTTTACTTGAAAAGGCAAAACAGGATCACATGTTGTAGTTGTCAGTGTTGTGTGTTTTTGTCACAGGAGGATTAATTACAAATTATTTCATTGCTAATCTGTAAAAGCCTACTCATCTCTAAAAATGAAACTGTATGACCTCGAAAATCTGAATATTAAGGAAACTGCAACAGAACATGTTGTTTGACACACTAATACATGGATTTGAGATTAAATTAGTTGCTAAAAACAAGAAAACAAGCAAAGACTGATGTAAAACAAAACTTTTTTTTCAGATAACTTCTCATTTTTTTCCACCTTCATTGACAGTATATTGACAGTAAGTGTTAAATTATCTCATAAAAATGTTTCATAAAAAAATTCCATATTCTGTTTAGCATGTAGCATAATATTGTGTATGTATGTATATATATATATATATATATATACACACACACACATATATATGTATATGTATAAACAATGACATTAGACATTAACAACGCACTTACAAACTTAAATAAGCACTTACTACAGTTTTACTATAGTATATAAATACTATTGTATATAAATACTTACTAGTTTTAATTTGAGTTAACTATAACAACCCTGTTGTATTGCCTTTTTCTTGTGTAATTTGCATATAATTATACACTAATTATACAAAATATTATTTTAAAGAATATTTTTAATGATAAACAATGAATGTAAATATTTTTTTAAAAATATGATGAGAACAAAAACAACGCAACAAGCTATTAGCAGTGCACTAACAGAACCTTTAAAAAAATAAATTAAACAAAAAGTCGATAGTCGATAATGTCTGGAAGTGCCCAACTTACATTATTTTTATAATACAATTAATATTAATATTAAAATAAACACAATAATGATAGATATTATCAATGCACTAACAATTTTTACATGTATTTATTTATTTATTTTAAAGGAAGAAATATTCAGAAAAAAAAATATTCCAATAATAGGCAATAATGTGGATTTCCCCACTTAATATTGATTAATATCAATATACTAAAATTTAACTATAACTATAAAAATGTTAATAATATTTCACAATATTACTGTTTTTAGTGTATTTTTGATCAAATAAATGCAGCCTTGGTGCTCAACATTTAAAAAAAATCTTAGAAGTGGCCATCTCTCTTTGCTCATCTCTTACATTAAAATTTCAGTAAAAAAACAAGCATAGAAACCTCAAAGCTCTTCAAAAACATGACACATACACACTGAAAGAGACACAGGAAGTGACAGAAGATCTGAGCTGCCATTTCCCAACGCACTGCCTTATGGCAACTAATGCACCTGCACATATGCTAGCACCAGGTAGCCTTGGGAAGCATGATCCATGGCAGGTAATACCACGGTTAATGAAAGCTGAGGATGAAAACACACTGGCTGCCTGCCACCTTCACGCAGCTTTGAGTCTCAGCGTATCCATGGGAGACGACCTAACCCATCACATTGTTCTTCTCTCTCCAGCTGAGCCTATATAACCCTCATCTCTGACTCTCTTTCTTCTTATCCTTCTCTCTCTTGTCGTAGTATGGCCCACGCTGAGTACTAGTTAGCCTCCTTCGCAGTTTCCCTCCAGCATGCGTTCCATTCCCCTATTCAGAATGAGATTACACCATCCTCGCGGGGTTAGCATTTGATGTGCAAAATAAAAAGTTGCTTTGTGTCCTTTTTGATATTATTATTCAGCTTCTTCCCACAATGCACCTGTCTTGACCATAGTTCTTAATAATTCTATTTTAACTGTGGTATCTGAAGGAAGGCCATAGGTAAAACCATGCATAGTTTGTCATTACTAGTACAATTATGGTTTCTTTAGTGGATTATAATTAGATCAACCTTGTTTTATTAAAACACTACTTGCTTCCACTGACATGTAACACACAATATTGAGTTAGCTACTTAAGCTAAAAGCTAATCCGCTTTTAAAAGAGTTTAACTACAGTCTACAATTAAAAGGCTCGTTCACACCAATAATAATAACTATATTAGCGTCCACACTAATGCACAATAATGTTTTGTCGTGTGACACTTTAAATGCTCAAGCTTGTTAAAGATGAGTGGATTCTGATTAGCGGTTAACATTTTTATTGTTTATGGACTGGACAAACTGTTCTGAAAGTGATTTCAACAATATCATTCCTCTTAGTTGTTAACATTGCGGTTGTGTTGCGGACTTCACTAGACTAGTAGAATTAGAATGATTATTAAAAAACTGTATTGTTATCATTCTTTGAATATGTTTAACTACAGTGAAGCAATTGTTAGCTTCACCAATTTTAAGCTATTTTGAAACTGTAGCTTCCCAAGATAAAACTTACTCCTCATTTAAAGTAGTACAGTTATAAACATTTGAAATAGCAACAATTGTTGAAAAGAACTACCTTAAAAATCTAGCTACACTAATTCTAAGCTACTGTGAAAATGTAGTTCCCTAAGCTACAAACAAATTCTTGTAGTTACAAAATCTTTAATGTCAGCTAAATCAAGTTAGCTAAAACTTTAGCTTCACAAGCTATTCTTGTAATAATAATAATAATAATATTATATATATATATATATATATATATATATACAGTGGTATGCCAAAGTTTGGGCACCCCTGTAAATTTTCATGATTTTCCTTTATAAATCATTGGTTGTCTGGATAAGAAATTTCAGTTAAATATATCATATAGGAGACAAACACAGTGATATTTGAGAAGTGAAATAAAGTTTATATGATTTATGGAAAGTGTGCAAGAATTATTTAAACAAAATTAGGCATGTGCATAAATTTAGGCACCCTTGTCATTTTATTGATTTCAATACCTTTAGCACTGATTATTAGAACTCAAAATTGGTTTGGTAACCTCAGTGACCCTTGACCTCCATACACAGGTGAATCCAATCATGAGAAAGTATTTAAAGGAGGCCAATTGTAAGTGTTTCTCCTCTTTGCATCTTCTCTAAAGAGTGGCAACATGGGAGCCTCAAAACAACTCTCAGATGACCTGAAAACAATGATTGTTGAACATCATGGTTTAGGGGAAGGATACAGAAAGCTGTCTCAGAGATTTAAGCTCTCAGTTTCAACTGTGAGGAACATTGTGAGGAATTGGAAGACCAGAGGCACAGTTCTAGTTAAGGCCGAAGTGGCAGACCAAGAAAAATCTCAGATAAGCAGAGGCGCAGGATGGTGAGAACAGTCACAGTCAACCCACAGACCAGCTCCAAAGACCTACAACATCATCTTGCTGCAGATGGTGTCACTGTGCATCGTTCAACTATTCAGCGCACTTTACACAAGGAGATGCTGTATGGTCGAGTAATGCGGAAAAAGCCTTTTCTCTGCACACGCCACAAACGGTGTCGCTTGAGGTATGCTAAAGCACATTTGGACAAGCCAGCTTCATTTTGGAATAAGGTGCTGTGGACTGATGAAACTAAAATAGAGTTATTTGGGCAAAACAAGGGGCGTTATGCATGGCGGAAAAACAACACAGCATTCCAAGAAAACACTTGCTACCTACAGTAAAATTTGGTGGCGGTTCCATCATGCTGTGGGGCTGTGTGGCCAGTGCAGGGACTGGGAATCTTGTTAAAGTTGAGGGTCGCATGGATTCCACTGAATATCAGCAGATTCTGGAGAACAATGTCCAGGAATCAGTGACAAAGTTGAAGTTGCGCCGGGGCTGGATCTTTCAACAAGACAACGACCCTAAACACTGCTCAAAATCTACTAAGGCATTCATGCAGAGGAACAAGTACAACGTTCTGGAATGGCCATCTCAGTCCCCAGACCTGAATATTATTGAAAATTTGTGGTGTGATTTAAAGCAGGCTGTCCATGCTCGGAAACCATCAAACCTGACTGAACTGGAGATGTTTTGTAAAGAAGAATGGTCCAAAATACCTTCTACCAGAATCCAGACTCTAATTGGAAGCTATAGAAAGCATTTGGAGGCTGTTATTTCTGCAAAAGGAGGATGCACAAAATATTGAGTTAATTTTTCTTTTGTGGTGCCTAAATTTATGCACATGTCTAATTTTGTTTAAATAATTCTTGCACACTTTCCAGAAATCATATAAACTTTATTTCACTTCTCAAATATCACTGTGTTTGTCTCCTATATGATATATTTAACTGAAATTTCTTATCCAGACAACCAATGATTTATAAAGGAAAATCATGAAAATTTACAGGGGTGCCCAAACTTTGGCATACCACTGTATATATAAAATTACAGAACATTACAACACACTTTAAAACTATACTTAAGAGCAAACTGAATTGTTCTGGATACTTAATTGAATTGAATGTTGTAATATGAAAGTCTATTACAGTTTAAATGTATATTAAATACAATTAGTTGAAGTTAAAACTGCTTTTTTGCTTTTTTTTGTCCACTTAAGTATTACTTAAGTACATCTTTGTTAGTAATTTCATAATTACTACTTACATAATTACTTTTAAATGCTACATAACTGTCTTTTAAAAAAAGGTTAATGTATTGCTGAATGCATTTATGTAATTTCTACTGATACAAAGTGCATGTTTTAAAAGCACTTAAGTGTGTTATGAAAGTTCACTGTCTTTAAGTACACTTAAGTAATAAAATAATGCAAATACCATAGTTATGGTTACTATAGTAAAAACATGGTTAATTTTCCAAAGGGCTTTAATGAGTTAACACATGCCTTTTTAGAGCGCTTTTAGCTATGCAGTAGCGCGGACGTTTAGTTTAGCGGGGAAGATCCAGAGGTTGCCAGATTTGCGTAAAAAAAAATCAGACAAATGTCCATTCAAAGCTAGGCGGAAAACTGCAGGCTTAGGAATACTGTAACACTTGGCAACAAAGGAAGGTCCTGGCAGATCGCCAGCCGGATTTTCGCAGAAAAAAAAGGGTTCAGTGAATCTGAAAATGCACTCACTGTAAAAACTGCTACATATAACGACTTTCTACTTGGGGACCTTGATATAAATGTAGTTGAGTAAAAAATACGATATTTGTCTTTCAAATGTAGTGAAGTTAAAGTCGCAAGTTTCCAGAAAAAATAATACTCAAGTAAAGTACAGATACTCAAAAAGTGTACTTAAGTACAATACTCAAGTAAATTTACTTCGTTACTGTCCACCTCTGGGAGGGGCGAGGTCGTGGTTAGAATGTTTGGTTGAGTGCATCAGAAAAGACGACGATGAAGAAGAAGTACTGCTATAGCGTCAAGTTTTCGCCATGTCGAAGAAGCACTGTTTTTTTTTTTCTATCCCTGTCCCCAAACGTCTTTTTCCTTCCTAAAGCGGGCGATGTCAGGGAACATTGGTTGCAATTTATATTTAACTCTGTTCCTGAGCATTATAACCCCAATTTGGTACGGTGTGCGGGGCATTTTACTGTGGACAGCTTCCACAACATGAGGGAGTACAGTGCTGGTTTTGCCAAAAAGCTTTTTCTGAAAGACGGAGCAGTTCCCACTTAGAAACTGCTGACAGTACAATACTGGATAATGATGTAATCTGCAAAATTTACACTTCAGTTATGAGACTATGGTTTAAATAAATTCAGCTATATAACAGTCTCACTGTAATTCATGTTATAATGTTAGAATTAAAGAACAATAAACATAATACATATTACCGTTGGACTTATCTGTACATAGTAAATGCAGTTATTTTTAAGCGGTTGTCGATATCTAAAATGTGATTTAGCCAAAAAAAACAAAACAATAACGTTACCACTCCAATATGTCTTGCAATATCCATGCGTGCAAAGGTTCTGCTTGATCCTCTTGTTCAGAAGGAACTTGCTGCTTTGGCAAGGGGCGGGGCAGTACTGAAACTAGTGATGGGTCGTTCTTGAACGATTCGTTCATTTTGAACGAATCTTTAATGTGACTCGGGAAGAACGAGTCGTCTCAGGGAGTGATTCGTTCAGTCGCGCGTGCGTAACATCCTATAGGTTCTGCACTGAATTAGTTCACCTTAGTTCGGGTTTGAGTTGTTCGTTCATCACGTGACAGCCTCATACACTAACCTATGCAGTCAGAGCCGGAAAGAGAATTGATTAGTTCACCTGTTTCGAGTCTTCGGGTTTGAGTCGTTCCTTCTTTTGTCACGTGACGTACGTGACAGCTTTGGTCAGAGAAATTAGTTAATTTACAACCTTCCTTACAAACGGGTGCATAGTCATTAATATTATTATTATTATTATTATTATTATTATTATTTACTCGTACAGTTATGTGATGCATTTCTGGTCTCAAATTATTGCTTTTAATTTCTGTCACAATGGTTATTTTCCATAATACTGAATGTAGTAATAAAGATAATAAAGAGTTGGTTATGCTTTAATTTAATTTAATTTATTTTTTTGGAGTCTAATCTTCATAAAATACAATACCTTGTTGTATTTATGTATTTTGAGTTAACCCTTTAGATTAGACTATAGTGTTACTTACTATACTTTTGTAACATATGCACTTTAGACATTAACACTGTGTACACACTCTTGAATTGTTTTTTATTGTTTATTTTGTGCCAGAAAAGCTTTAGCAAAGAGGATAACTATTCCAAAATGAATTAAAACAATTTAAATAAAAAATACAAGAAAATTAAAATATACTAAAGCCACAGAGCCAGATCATAACCTTAATATTTTAAACTAACATTAATCATTCATATTCAAAATGTTATTTGCTTTCACTTTATGTCATTGTGTCCTTTTTGACCAATCTTCTTATACAAATATTAGACCAATATGTCAAGTCTGCCTAGGAAAAACAATTATACCAGCAAAGTCAAAATTGGAGTAAAAATGAACAAACTATAAGTGCTTTGTAATTTTAGGCTTGGATTTTTTTTATTATATAGTTATATTATATGTTTATTGATAGACAAAGACAGTGAAAGGACAAATCAATCAATATTTTATTTATAACAGGGTTTTATTTATTTATAAAATAACACAGCTCCTCAAGAAACAGTAACAAAAACAGTGACAGAAATGGACAGACCATTTTTATTTCTAGGACAATGCTTATTACACATATTTTGATCATTTTATGATAATTCTTAAATATGATCCAACATACAAAAAATACAGTTTTACTTTATAGTATTTTACTGATCCGGCAAGTGGTCACGTGACAAAAGAACGAACGACTCAAACCCAAAGACTCGAAACAGGTGAACTAATCAATTCTCTTTCCGGCTCTGACTGCATTGGTTAGTGTATGAGGCTGTCACGTGATGAACGAACGACTCAAACCCGAAGACTTGTCAGATAAGAGGTGAGGTGAGGTGAGCTAATCAAGACCCAGGTAAACGATGAATTCATCTTTTCTGTTTCTTATAGCATTATAGTTTGTATTGTTTGTAGTGTGATCAACGTTTGCATAAGTAGTAGATGTGTTAAGGAAGTAGCACGTAACATTTTAATTATATTTTGCTAAAATGAACGAAATGAACGAAATGACTCGAAAAAAGATTCGTTCATTTTGCTGAACGAGACTCAAAGGTCCGAGTCAGTAAAATGATCCGAACTTCCCATCACTAACTGAAACACCGCCTAAGCTGTTCGCCAATCACAACGCACTGGGACAGCTAACCAATCAACACATTTTGTTTTTCGGAAGGTGGGTCTTCATCAAACCCAGAACTAATCGAGCCGTTTGTGCCAAGCTGGGGAGAAAGGTATTTCTGAAAAATAATGCATTTTTCAAACCACCAAGCATGAGAGCATGTTCTAGTACACCCCCAAAACAAAGTCAAGACTTTGTAAAAGAGCATAATAGCACCCCTTTAAACATCAGTCAAGGTTGCTACTAACAAAAAAATTGCTAATCATGTGAAACTATTTAAGAACAAGCGTAAAAAAAAACTGCAACATACTGTAGCATTTTGTTGTCGTATGTAATAGCTCTAGTAGTTTGTGTTTTGGAAAAGCTACACTATTTTAAACATGGCTGACCTACTGTTGTGCTACTGAAAAATGTAGATGAGTAAGCACACTATAGTGTGGCTTTTTTCGGCTAGTGATTCCTCAACGCTTTTGGTTTTGCTAAATGCACACAAAAAAACAACACATTTTTAGCTGAATATTTTTGCTAGCTTCTGGTTCGCATGCTGCTGTGAACAAAATCAGTCTCTGAAGTGTCATTGTGTCATTCTATGATGTGACTGAATAACAAAACGATTCTGTTGAATGCAAAACATTCATTCCATGTTTGGCTATGAGAAAAAAAAAGAAAAAAAACTTGCTGTGAACCTGGTGTAGAACAAGATACTTCAACTTTGTCATGCATTATACCTCAAAAGATTCTAGCAATGCAACTTTCTCATGAATATTTACCCAAGGAGAGTCTAGAAATGCAACTTTTTCATGCATAATACCTCAAAAGGGACACTACTCAGTGCTTTTTGGAGTACTGTACAGATGCACACCTCCCACCGAGTACAAGACATAAAAAGAATCGCCCCCTCGTAGAGAATCATCTATTACATCACCACTACGCCTTATTTATGATTCGTCTCATTGTCAGTAAGAAATTATTTATCTTGAACTGGAGCCCTTTGTGCTTCCGTGATCAGGAGGAAAAGAGGGTTACGTTACTCACATTGATGATTCAATGAGAGCTTCCCACAACAGTTGGAGTTTGACAACCATAGAGATGGTGTATGAATTATACAGGCATCAAAACAGCCAAAGTGGGGACTCTCCCCTGCCTGCAAGTGTAAATGTGCTTTCATCGACACACAAAAAAACACTGAAATAAGTGAAAACCTGGAAACCTGGATGTGATTGATCTGACAGTAAGCTGTTAAATGTGAACAGCAGAGTTAGCATGAGCACATTATTAATAATGCAATTGTACCTACAGATAAAAATAAAAACAGAGAGAAACATGCACTCATATGTTGAATCTGGTTTAATGGTTAGCACATGTGCTGACACATTGAATAATTCAAGTTTGAATCTATAAGCACTGCAAGGAGGCATTAAATTGATCAAAAGTGACAGTAAAGACATTTATAGCATTACAAAAGGTTTCCATTTCAAATAAATGTTATTTTTATTCAAAGAATCCTGAAAATGTAGGTTTGCATAAAAATATGCAGCACAACTGACATGACTGATGATAATCAGAAATGTTTTTGAGCAGCAAATCAGCATATTATGAATCTGAAGGATCATGAATTAATTACATTTTAAAATATACTGAAATATTTATATATAGTAGACATTATAGTTGATATAGTTGATAAATTTAGCTTAAATCACTTGCTCCGCATGCAGTGAATGGGTGCCGTCAGAATGAGAGTCCAAACAGCTGATAAAAACATCACAATAATCCACAACAAGTAATCCACATTACTCCAGTCCATCAATCAATGTCTTGTGAAGTGAAAAACTGAGTGTTTGTAATGAACAAATCACTCATTAAAACAGTTTTAACTTCAAACCGTTGCTTCCGGCTAAAATGTGAGTCCTCTATTCATAATACTGCTCTATCCACACAGCTTTTCACAAGATGTTAATTGATGGACTGGAGTCATGTGGATTACTTGTGGATTATTTTTTTATTAGCTGTTTGCACTCTCATTCTGATGGCACCCATTCACTCCAGAGGATCAATTGCTGAGCAAGTGATTTGATGCTGAAATTTCTCCAAATCTGTTCCAGTGAAGAAACAAACTCATTTTGAATGGCCTGAGCGTGGGTACATTTATAATTTTCATGTTTGGGTGAGCTATTCCTTTAAAAAAGGCCAGAGGTGGAGAAAGTGAGAGAGGAAAAGGAAAAGGAAAAGAAACAGCTGTCCAGCTTCAGCTAGTCTCTCCCTCTCTCCTTACACTGAGCATCAACATCTCTCTGTCTGTCTGTCTGTCAGAGTTGTGCATTTCCAATAATAGCAAAGCCGACATGTGGACAACATACCCATAAACATCTGTTGTGTTCTTCCTCTGTCACAATACACCCCACCACCATTATATCCAAGTCCGCGCTTCCCAGTGGGTAAAAACAGGTAAAAATATGCACACTTCGAGTCTAATCCGAGAGCTAAAGCGCGGTTGTGCGCGAGTAATAACTTTTCGGGGGCAGCACGGAAAGCGCTTTTGCTGACCGCATTCAACTTCTTTTATTATATATTTAGTTGCATGTCAAGCCATTGCCAGCTTGTCGTTACAGCCTGACAGCGGCAGCATTTGGAGCGTGACAAGTCAAATTTAAATAGATGCGGGGAGGGACGTAAAAAGCAGGGCAATTTCCATGTCTGCGCAGATGTAATCGAATGGTGTCAGCGGCATAAACAAATGTGTTACGGAGGTGTTTTTTTTTTTAGATATGATAAAGTGTGTGTGTTCACGGACCCGCGCACACTTGTCACTCAGTGTTTTCAAATGAGATAGCGAGGCCATTTTGCGATTATGGAGAACATTTTGCCACATGGGACTCGTGGATGGTTTGTCTGCACCCTTGTGCCTGAAGTATACGGCTTTAGCATTGAAAATAAAACACTTATAAAAAAAAACAGCATTCCTGGAGGATTACTGCTCAGTGTGGTTTGACAAGACACTGTTTTCTATAGGAAAAACTGCTTTTATTAACTAATCGTCGTATGGATTAGATCAACTACTGTAACGTCCATTATAAACAGTATCCTCTCCTGATCTGATGCATTATGGGTAATACTGAAACATGGCAAATTCCCTGCGGCTTTAAACCATGAATGGTGGTTCTTAAGTAGCGTGGCTTGACTGGATGTGCACTTTGTTAAACTATAACCTCAGGGTTGCTATATTAAGTGCTACTTGCTTTACTTGCTGTTCCACATGAATGTATTGTACAGTAGTATGTTAAAGCGTAATGGTGAGCAACTGGACTGATTTTGAGTGTCTGCCAGGGAACTATATTGCGGCTATTTGTAGACTGAGGATTCACAAGTCAGGTATACTAGTAAACAAGCGCAATGCCATATAACAGTGTGTTTAGGTGATGCATACTAATAGATTGTCAACAAAATGCTTACAAAAGTATAAAAAGGCGGTGTGAATTGGTGTGAGTGTTGACCACTTTATACAGGAATTTACTGTAGGCAAGAATATGTTTGTAAAATAAGCATGGTTTATTATTAATCTACAGTAAGTCACAATTCTAGACAAACGCGTCTGATTAAACTAATTACACACAGTTGTACTTTTCGGAAACGGATTTGTTCAGGAAGGATGGTCCAAAATTGGTCAAAAGCTAAACAAAATGCTTGGTAGAAGGTTATTAAATTCACTTACCTTCACTTTCTTCACCCTGCAATGTGAAACATTACCCAATGTATTCAATAAAAATGTGAACAATACAATTATTTGTGGTGTTATTTTAGCCAGATTGTGTTTATCCATAATTTTAAGACAAATAAAGAATAGGCCACACTTTATTAAACTAAATACAGAAATCCACATATTTTCAAAGTGTTCACAAACGTATTCTTGCCACTGTATATTTACATATAAAACAAAAGCTCAATAAATAAGCATTAAATACTGGGTAACAAACAAATCAGTTCACTAACTGATTCAGTGATTCACTCAAAAAGACAGTAGCTGCATCTGAATTCACATACTTTTCTACTATAGGTGAAAACAGTATGAGAAAAGAGCAGTATGTCAAAAATCATAGTATTCATAAAAGAGTCAAAAAGTGCCCAGAAAAACTACTTTACTATCTCATGAGGCCATGGGAGAATGGCAGTGAAGCAATGCAACAGACAATGACAACATGATGAATTTAGTGTGTCCATATTACATTCATACTGTATAAAAAAATTTAACAGTCGCGAGGGAATTACTTTCAAAAGAAGTATCAACTCAAAGTACGTGATTTCAGACAGAGTCAGTCAGTTGTTTAGTTCCTGAATGAAATCTTGAACAAATCTTTTGAATGATTCATTGACTCAGAAGTCCCTTAAAATCCTCACCACTAATGCTCTTGGACTGTACTATACATCTTGGGATGCTGCTATATGAATTAGACTGTGGTTTGTTTCAATTCAAGAAACTACTGTACTGCCACATTAAAAAAAAAAAAAGAAAGAAAAAAAGATGACTCTTACCAGTTCACTAAACTTCTTTAAAGTAAGATCTCTGCATAGGGTTGCACAGCTACCCAGCATTAATCAAGTAATGCACATCAGGGGAATAATTTATTTTTGAAACAAATCCAGGACAAGCAGCATCCAGCAATGATTCCTGCATAATTGCTCCCTATGTGAGAGCAGCAAGTGCTCAGTAAAGAGAATTTATAGTTTATATAATTAGATGTGATGTTGCTATCAGCAAACTGCAGTTGACAAATAGTGAGTGAATTTTACAATATCAAGCAAGTGCTGCATCGATAGCATACGACAAAGATGCAAAGCCCAGATTGCATGCATATCAGTTTTATAAATCGATACAAACACCTAAACACTTGAAATAAATTGTATTTTTGCAGTTTACTCAATTTACTTAATTCAAATGAGGTAATGCAACAAATTATTATTATTTTTTTTTTCTGTGACGTGTAATCAATTTAAATTTGTAAAACAGAAGTTTACTTAGACTAATCAGTTTGTGCTTGGACTACATCTCCATCCGAACAGAGCACTTGCAATTCCCAGCATAGGTAGAAAGAGAAAAGCTGAATTCAGAATAGCATGCTACACTTAGATTTTTTGACATATAAAGATCTTGCTATAACACTTGCATATCATTGCTCTTTTGTTGATTTTGATTGTTTCCATTGTCCTCATTTGTAAGTCACTTTGGATAAAAGCATCTGCTAAATGTAAATATATGTATATGTGTGTATATATATATATTAGTGCTGTCAAACGATTAATCGCGATTAATCGCATCCAAAATAAAAGTTTTTGTTTACATAATATATGTGTGTATTGTGTATATTTATGATGTATATATAAATACACACACATAATGCATATATTTTGAAAATATTTACATGTATTTACATGTATATATTTATATTCATATAATTTATATCATATAGAAATATATTTAATATATAAACGTAACATATTTTCTTAAATATATACATGCATGTGCGTGTATTTATATATACATAATAAATATACACAGTACACACACATATATTATGTAAACAAAAACTTTTATTTTGGATGCAATTAATCGTTTGACAGCACTAATATATATATATATATATATATATATATATATACATATATATTAGTGCTGTCAAAGTTAATATAAGTATTAGTGCTGGGCAAGTTAATGCGTTGTTATTGCGTTAACGCATTAATTGATTAACGCTGACAGTTATTTTATTGCGCATTAACAGTTGTATATATATTATATTAAAAAATTATGTTGTATCTAACATGCACTAACAATGAACAGTTGCACTTTTATTAACTAATGTTAACAGATTAATAAATACGGCAACAAAATGTATTGCTCATTTTTAGTTAATGCATTAAATAACATCAACAAAGGGGATCTTATATATAATATTCAAACAAAACACACTGATAACAATCAAATTAAGTTCAGGGAAATAATTTTTTGAGCGAATCATAAATTATGCAAAAACAAACCAAGCAGATCTCGTTCAGGTACAGTAAATACTTTTAATTTTGTGCTGTTGCGTGAGAAACCATGTTCATACAAATGTTTCCTGCTGTTTTTACAACCCTCATAGGAATTGAGGTCTGAAGTGGGGGGTCCGTCTCTGTGATTAAACCGTCGAGCTGTGAGCCAATCTGGCAGGCCGCAGCGCGAGACCAGTTTTGGGCTCGCGTTCAATAACGTACAATACAGCTGACAAACATTCATGGTTGTGCTGTCACTGACACGCATGACCAAATGTTACTGCGAGCGATGCTTCTGCTCGGGAAAAGAGCCTCTCACGGTGCAGGCTGACAGAGCTGAGAGGTAATCATCCACCATGGAGTTTAAGCACATCAGTGCATACATATTCATTACACCATCAAGCCCTGTCATGGAATACAATAGGAACCAGGAACTGAACGAGAGAGAGAGAGAGAACTGAAGAGTTTGAGATGCAAAGGACCTACCAGGAACTACTTTATTTAATTTAACAGCTTTATTTAATTTATCTTTTTATTTACTTACAGTATAATTACTGTTGATTTGGTAGCATAGAGTATGCACACACATTAAATTAATCAATTTTACTTCCATAGTGTGACCTAATTAGGAGTGAAACTTATTCAACAAGACAGAATGAAGCCAAAAGAAACACTAGTTTGCTAAAGTAATGATTAAATAACTATTTAGCGATTGGTTAACATTAGGGATGCACTGATATTAAAATTACAGCCAATGACTGTTATGGCCAGTAAGCAATAAATGCTTATACATATTAAATATCTACACCATTTGCACTGAAAAAAGAATGTCATCTAGTGGAGCTGTTTGGTACTGTGGCCATACAAAATCTTACTGAAAGTTTTTTTTTTTTTTTTTTGAGATATCAACCTCAAATTTGCAACACAACTAATGCATAAATATAATTGTATATAAAGCGGCCCAAAAATATGAAATAATAATAAAAATAAAAAAAAAGAAAGAAATACTTTTTTTGAAATACTTTTTTTTTTTGGACCACCATGAAAGAAATACCAGAGGGATAATATTGGCTGATTACGATTATAGTACCAATATATTGTACATTAACATCATCTAGTAATCCAATGTATTGCATTTTAATGAAAATAATTGCATAATTTAATGAAAAGGTCACACTTTATAATATGTGTCAGCTGCAACATAGGGATGCGCTGTTTGCGTTACGGTTGAACCACTGATGGCAGATGGAGTATTCTGACAATGTTTTTCATACTTTTCTGGACCTTGACAGTGTAATTTACTTGGCAGTCAATGGGACAGTCACAAGCCTCCCGGTTTTCATCTAAAATATCTTAATTTGTGTTTCGAAGACGAACAAAGCTTTTACGGGTTTGAAACGACATGGGGGTAAGTGATTAATGATAAAATTGTCATTTTGGGGTGGAGTATCCCTTTAACTACTATGTACTTACATTAATTTTATTTATTTATTTATTTTTTTTAAGTACAATGTACTTATTGTGTTCATATTGTATTGCACAAAACTTTTGCCACTGTTAAGGTGGGATATGGGTGGTTAGGGACAGATTTGGTGGTATGGGTAGGTTTTAAGGGTGGGTTAAGGTATAAGGGATGGGTCAACAGTGTAATTATAAATGTAATTACAGAAATTAAGTACAGATGTAATTACAAGCAGGTATTTTATTTATTTTTCTAAATATAAGTACAGTGTAAATAAATGCATTGAATCAAATGATTAATTTAAATATAAGTACACAGTAGTGAAGCCACCTAACAAAAAGTGGGACCAAGGAGAAAAATGGAAAATAGTTTTTTAATCAATAAATCGATCACTATAAGACCACAAAAGTGCATAAAAAGTTAAAGAGGGTCAAATTCATGCTCACTGTTAGTAGGCCTAGCATTCCAGTTAGCTTATAACATCTACAGTATATGTCAACACAAACAAAAACCAAACTGATATATGGTGTACTTATCAAACAGCCCTACAAATCAACTGCCTTTTCAACATCACTGTCACTGCTGACCAATCAGAATTAACTGTGAAGCATGTACACACCTGCCCTTCTTTTTTCTTTTTCAGTCAGAGACACTCGACGTCACATTTTCAAGAGTTTGCAGGCAAAGGTAGAAAACACATCACACACTCCAAAGGTGTGGTGATGGGCAAGGATCACAAAACAGTTTACTGTCTCAACCCTGCAGGATTTGCCCATTCAAGACCTGCTGAATCATTTAATGAGACACATCCTGTGATTTTTCCCCTCTTACTGAAGGCTCATGAGTTGACAGGCCTCACTTTTCCGTTGCCATTTTTAGCGTCTGTCTCTTTCAATTACCTCGAACTCAACCGGAGACAAGAGTCAACACCAGAATGAAATGTGACAGTGTGACAACATCGAAACTAGGCTCTTTTCCCTTACTTTTTTCCTCACTTTATCCATCGCTTCCTCCTTCCCAGGGCGTTCCGTTCCCTTGCGTTTTTTTATACTCGAGATGAAACGGCAAAATGGGGATTGAAACCTGTAATCAAACACAGATGTGGTGTTCTACATACAGATGAATGCCACCATGAGCGACACTTCACTGAGGTAATTCCAGCAAACAGGCAATTTGAGCGCCCGCAACAGCAACTTAACAGTGTGAGTCCACATTCATCTCTGAAGAGACACTCAGGCGAACCAAGTTTATAGGCTCTAATTATCCCTCGATAACGGCAGAGAACTGTGAAAACACGTTAACTCGATTTTAGCTCTTGAAGCGTGTCGGAGCGCCGGCGAACCTGACTTCTCTAGACGTGAGGGAATGAAAGTCCTATCTTGTTACCCTGCGACGCGTTACCCTGCCTGTTTTTAAGAGGAAGAAGTCCTCTGATCGTGACGCTCGCTTAGATTCCTTGACTCCTGCTGGTCTCCGTATGGCGAGGAAAGAAAGAAGAAAGACTGCGGCCTGCTGATACGAGCACACTCCCAAACCAGAAGACTGCTTTCGGCGAGCCGTCCAACTGTGCGAAGCATCGTGAAGTGTGTATTCTTGTCTATTGCTGTAAAAGCAGTGTTATTGTAACATTTTCCACCATATGTGCTCTTAAATAATTGACCAGCACTTTGATTTTCCTCCTTTTCAGTAAAAGACGTCTTGTTTCTTTGATAAGGAAATCATCTGATGTCAATCCCAGTGCCTGTGTGAGATAGGCTCTTTGGGAGTCTCTTTTATGTCCCAGACTCCTGTTCTTATGGACCATGCAAATTACATTGTGGGGGAATTCGCTAAGAATGAATTGCGCTAGACATTTGTGTTGTTTATTTGCTTGCACTGCATTGTTTTTGTATCCTGTTCAATGCTAGGAATTATGCAAATCCCATTTGATTAGATGCCATTTACACTTAGTGAAAATAGCATATTTTCTTAGCCATAGATGCTATTTAGAGTATAGCAATAGCAGCTGTTTATACTAAGTGCAAATAGCAATATACTGTATGCTATTTACACTAAGTGCAAATAGCAATGGATTCTATTTACACTAAGTGAAAATAGCAGTATTTTTAGCGATATGCTTATTTACATTAAGTGAAAATAGCTATAAATTATATTTACACTATGTTAAAATAGCAGGATTTTCTGCTATTTATACTACTTGTTGCAAATAGTGGCAATTATCTGCACTTCAATATTGTAGTACATTATAAAACAGTATGCAATAATAACATATTTAGTTTAAATTATAATTTTAATTCAAATTATTAAATGGATGCCACCTTACTGGTGCAATAAAGCCCTCCCTACACCTACCCTAATCCTAACGATACTTTATTTTCAACTTTTTTATTATTTCCTTAATTTTTTTATTGTAAATAAATGCCTTTACAATGTGATACGAGATCTGAAAAGGGAGAAAAAAAGTTCGGTAAAAGGCGAGTTCGAACCCGGGTCGATTGCGTCAAAAAGACACACGCTTTACCATCTGCACTACTGGAGCTGATGAACTATAGCTGTTTTTATAATGTTGACTATCCCAATCACACATTGGTGGGTGGAGTTAGTGTAAATAGCCTCTGCCAACAAGGTGGGCTATTTGCACTAAGTGTAAATAGACACTCTGAAAAAGTAAACCCATGAAATTTAAATGGCAGCTGTGGTTGCCAGATCTTTACTTTAAAAAAGTACGTACCTGAACTTAAATTTATATGTCATTAACTGATATAATGTGAATATTCCATTTATTTTGGACCTGTATAATATATCAATAACTACCGTAATAATAGAGGCAGTAAAAGAGGCACATGGTAACACAAGTGACACTAAAATAAGACAATACATGTGTACAAACGTAATTACAATAAATAAATAAATAATAATAAATGTTCACATAATTTGTTTTTACTGTACACTGTAAAAAATGACTGTGATTTTAACGGTAAAAAACTGTGAAAAAGCTACGGTAAAAACCTGTTAAATGGTTAACGGTAAGTTCCCCTAATATATACGGTGAAAACTGTAATAGACATTTCAGACAATTTTACGGTGAAATACCACTTTTGGAAGTGAAAAAGAATGTAAAATTTACAGGGAAAAACCGTAAATTGACGTTCCCAGAATTCCCTGCGTTGCATTTCAAATTTAGTTTGAATTTGATGTTTTTTCTTTGAAATAACTAGGTTTATTCTTAGTTTTTTCTTATCAGTTATGTTTATTAGGGTTGTATGTTACATCTAATGTTGTTAAATTAATGTTTATTGCATATTTCAGTTTAATGAGTCTCACCATGATGGTGTTTAGTGCTTGTGTGAATGACACTGTGCACCTTCTATATATGTTATTATTTAAAAGCTGCTTGTGATGGGCTTTGGTTCATCATGTGACTTTCTCATCACCACCTGCATTTGGTGGTTATCAGTGTATTTCAAAAGTACAAAACAGATTTCAGTATTTCAATAGGTTGTTATATTAACATTATATCAGTTTACTGTATTTAACTGAAATTACGGTATTTAACTGTAAATTTAAGTTAAAACCGTAAAACCTAAAACGTTCCTACCGTATATTTTACGGTATAATTCTGGTAACCACAGCTGCCGGTTTTTTACCGTAAATTTTACGGAATTTTTTTTACAGTGTAGAAGTTGAATGTTTGTTTTCACTTCTAAAATCTGTAAATTTAACAGTATTTTACTGTAAAGTTCGTAAAAGGTTCAGTTAAATTATTACATAACTATTTTACACGATGACAATTTTGTATGAATTTGTACATTGCAAAAAAGCACCAAAACATATGACTTTTAGAAGGAAAACACCTTTAAACATCACTGGGCTGTACAAAATGTACGACCAAATCATTCAAAAATGTACAAATGGGATTATATGAAATCATACAAACTAGCCGCCACTTCGGCAAAATGTTACAAATTCCCATGAGATTGTGTTGTTATTTTTTTTACTATATAGGAAACTTTCCGCTAAGCAATTATAATTTGATCATCATCTGATGATTACCTGCTGCTGCCATGATTGTTAGAAAACATACTAATGTTTCTAGTTAATAAACTTGCACTGAAGCCTGGCTTCTGTCAAAGCTAATTGCTCAAATAGCAGCAAAGTGTCACAATCTTTAATAAGCCCAATTTACAAAGTTGTTACTGAGAAAAATCAACAACAATGTCTCATTTAAATATACATGTTTAATATGCAAATGACAGGGGATTAGTGATTTATTTTTATTTATTTTTAACACCAAAATAAATAGGGAAACATTAACATTACAATTTTGACCGATATCTAAGCCAATAATTATTGTTGTGTTGTGACCAATCATAAGATAATTCGTAAAATTTTAAATAAAGTCCAGTATCAAAAATAAATATTTATTTAGAAATTCGCTAAACATAGAACATTGTTATGAAATTATTAGTGCTTTTCAAGATTACGTGTGTTTTAAACAACCTCAGAGGTATTCTAAATGGAAAGTAAGCATGCATCAAATATCGGCTAATACCCATAAATTTAAAAATATCCATTATGGTACCAATATATAATGCATTCCTGGAAAAACAGTTTACAGAAGTGACATTTTAGCCAAATGTTGTTTTTGTAACATAAAATACAACACATTATAGTATATGCATGTGCAAGTATATCAACTGCTAAACACCTGACATGCGCCTGCCATACCGTTTCCGTTTGTGAGACTGAAAAGCTCATCCTATAGTGTTCAGATATGAACGGATTTAAAACAATTTTAAACCAGTGGGCAATACTGAGGAAAAATTAAGCTGGGTAATAAATGTATGATTTTTTAATCCTCGTCTGCAGAGTAAATTGAATCCCAGACTGAGAGTTCCAGCAGAGGAGAAGCCGACACTAAGTGGTAATAGATTTTCTTTGAAGGATGCAGTACAGCAGGGGCAGCGGCTGCTTTCTTTAATGATTCCATATCTCGACAAAAACAACTCCTCTCCTTCTTTGAAGAAATAACCGGCGGTGGCTTGTTAAATTGTATGGAATGTGAATAAGCCTTTTGTTAATGCTGAGGCTGAAAATCTTTGATAATCATTCAATTATTGGCAAAAAAAAGTGTCATCAATATTCAGGTTTTATTCTGAACTGTCACAATGGCGAGTAAGGTAATTGCAGAAGCATATTAGTATGCACTCCTCACCAAGTGTGCAATGTACAGTATTTGCTAATTCACTTAAAATATTACATGACGTAATTCAACAAACACTCATGTATATCCAGTTACAGTGAATCCAGTAACTGCTCCATTATTTGACTAATAATGTATTAATGTGTTAATGAATATGAATAATTCATGTTTAAAATGTTCAACCAAAAAGTGTTTGTTTTGTAAATCAATGAATTGCAATAAATTGCATCACTATTATTAACTAAAACTAACAATAAAAATATTAAACATCATTTTTGTTAATTGAAACAAATTTAAAGGTAAATCTAAATATTACATGGAAAACTTGAATTTAAACTTAAAACTAAAAATGCTGTCTTGGCAACTAACCGAAATAAATTGAAAAGTTATTAAAAAAAAGTTGAAATACTACACTTAGTAAAACGAAAACAAATAAATAAAATAAAGCTAAATAGAAATATAAAAACGAATAAAAAATAAAACGTAATAAAAAAAAATACAAAAATAAAAGCTATTTGAAATATACATTTTTTAGTATAATAGTATATTAATAATACTAAAATACAACGGAATTCCAGTTCTGTGGGTGTGGCCAATTTAATTCAAGTTCCAGCTCCTGAATTGCAAGGTAGGCATGTTAACTTTTAGTAGTAGTAGTAGTAGTCGTATTAATAGATAGCAGTGTAGCTGCAATGTTTTTGCTTGTAGCTGAAATACTGTGGAACTGTAGCTTGTCAAGTTACTCAGTCCATCAGCATCCTTAAAAGCACAAGCGGGAATGTATATCATGTCTGTCTACATGCGAACCGACTCTGAGAATCCACAGGAGCCCTGCCTGAGTTCTGATGGAGAACAGAGGGAAACGGAGTTGAAGCCCTTGAAGTCGTAATGCCGGCCAGAGTGACAGTCCTTCAGCCTCCATTAGTGGAGAGCAGAGAGAGAGAGAGAGAGAGAGACAAGTAGATTGAAGGATTGCTG